>NW_008580166.1:930640-935283 GCF_000520115.1 Aphanomyces invadans
GCAGATTGCAGCAGCCCTAGATGGTAAAGTAACACGATCTACCGTACTTCGTGTGCTTAATATGTCCAAATTCGCCAAGTACATGAAACGCCGGTCGAGTCCCCGCCTCACACCAGCGCACAAGAAGGCCCGTGTCGATTTCGCGTCCAAGAACCTCCACAAGTTTGAAGCGATGAAATCTACGCTCTTTTCGGACGAAAAGAAGTTCAACCTCGATGGTCCTGACGGTTGCCAATACTATTGGCATGACCTCAGGACCGAGGTTGAGACGTACTCGAAGCGTGCTTCTGGTGGAGGCTCGGTTTTTGTCTGGGGAGGCTTTAGCTTCCACAACAAGACTAGCCTTGCCTTCTTGGAAGGTCGCCAAGACTCCGCCAAGTACAAGGATACCCTTCGCGGGTTCATGATCCCTGCAATGCGTGAAATCTGTGCGGCCTCGCAAGAAGGCAAGGCTATGTTTCAGCAAGACAATGCCAGTATCCACACGTCAAGAGAAACAATGGCGTGGCTGAAGGCTCTGCCGTGGCCAGTTATGGACTGGCCGTCGAAAAGCCCCGACCTCAACCCCATTGAAAACGTTTGGGGTGTTTTGGCGAGGCTTGTCTATGCCAATGGTCGCCAGTTCGAAGACAAGGCAAGTCTGAAGGCCCAAATCATCCGTTCATGGAACGAAATCGACCAAGAGTACTTGCGGCACTTAGTTGAAGGCATGCCAACTCGATTGGCTCAGGTTATTCTTCGCCGTGGCCAGTGCATTGATAAGTAGTGTCATAATTGAAACTGCGTCTATATTTTTGGGTCACCACCAAACTTGAAAAGTGAACATTGTGCTAGTTCGGTGGATGTGGTGAGGAAATGCTCTCTGGAGCAGCCCTTTAGGAGTCATCGAATGCTGTTGTTCCAGGAGGTTCTATCTAAATGGGCTGGTGAAGTCTCCAACTCGAGAATTTCAGGGTGCGTCTATAGTTTTGGGTCGGACTGTACCCTGGCAACCTCCAGAATATGGGAAAAAACGTTTCAAGCACATCGAGAGCAACATCGTACCTGTTGTGGTGGCCATAGCTGAATTGCGAGGACATACTGTTGTGTTCACACCACCGTATCATTTGGATTTGCAACCTATCGAATTGATTTGGGCCATTGTGAAAGGTGAGGTTGGTCGTCAATACTACCTCTGTCCGAAAAAGATTGCAACAATTGAATATATTGAAGTTCATGAATGATTGCAACAATACTAATTTTAAAAAATATCACATTGAAATACAGACAAATATGTATTCAAAGCAAGTTGCTCAAGTCCAATAGCTGGGCCAATTCAACACAAGATTCCTCCTGAAGCTCGTCGCTAACAATGAGTTTTTCCAGCTGGGAGCTAAAATCACACATCTCCAGGGCTTCAGAACTTCTACTGCCAGTTCCTCGAACTTCGCACTGACGTCAGTCTCATCCAACTGCTGGAGCCCTGCTTCAACGATGTCACGATCAACAGTGAGAACTTGTGGCAACAATCCACGTGTCAACAACTTTGCCTTGCCAGAGTGGGGGATCTTGTATTTGTTGTTTCCTTGAACACAGATGGCTTCGCGCATGCAGGTTTGTAGGGTCAGAAAATTGTTGGTCAATGTTTGCATGTCCACGTCAGCCCAAGCACGCTCCGGCGCGGCAATAATGTCGTCGATGCATCGCGACCAGTTCTTCTCTTGCAAGGATTGAATCGTTCGGAAAAATCCAAGGTCCAAAACGTTGAAATCTGGAGAGTTGGGAGGTTGGCACTTGACTCGATGGACCAACCATCGCTACAACAGGCTGCAACAATTTCCGCATCACTTGGAGGTACATGGGGTCTTGCATTGTCCTGTTGAATGACAATTGTCTTGCTGCGTTCTGATGGCCATTTGGCTTTGATAGCGGGGATCACCTTCTCCAAGATCATGGCCTTGTACACTGAGCGGGTGACACTGACAGGTACAGTCTGCCTTGCACCAGCAGGACGGTTCCGGCTCGACCTCGCCGCAGGAACTTGAGCTATAAAGTGCCAGGTACCGATCTATCCGTCAAACCAAGAATTGGTCTCTTCAATCCACCTTGGGCGGGCGACAGCAGACAGGAACATCACCTTGGTGATAAAGCGCTTGGACTTGCACGTGCGATGTGGCGGTTCCTCGCCAGGAGCAAGATAGTATGACCGTTTGACTCGCGTGGCGTAGAACCACTTCTCGTCCACATGAACATAGTTCATCATGTCGTCGAAAGCATATTCGTTTCCCGAGGTGGCGTGGATGTGTCCCATTGCCCAGCATGTACGAGCGACTTAGTTGGCGTTTGTTAGTGTTGGGCGCACGGAGCTTGTGTACTTCACAAATATACCTCGTCGGTAGTAAGCATGGAGGGTGGACCGCGGCATACCCATTGCTGCGGCGATACAGTCCGCGAAATAATTATATGCGCACATTCAAATCTTCAGTATATCTACAGTAGAACGAAAGGTCGTTCGCGATGCTTTGGGTATTCATGCGTTCGGCGACATTCTGGCTTTGAGGTTCCGACCGCTGTGGCCTTTTATTCTCGATGACACGTCTACGCATGGCCGTATCGTAGTTGAGATCGGCACATCCTCGTTTCCACACCCTTTGCAAAGTGCCTCTGTGAACTCCGAACTCTAGAGCGATTTTGTTGAGAGCTCCGTGAATGAGCTTCTTGTCGTCGACCATGTCTGCCATTAGCTGCGGTATGATGGCTCGCCGATCATTGTCGCTCAGGTTCTTTTTGGCGCGCATTGTTGAATCAAGGTCATCTCTGAGCACATCATACGGATAATACCTGGATTATCGCTATCCGTGCATCCGGATAATAGTTGAATTTGAAAATAACAAAAAAGGAGCACTTCTTTTATTGGGTAGAGTGAACTTGATCCAATCCAACGTAGATGATTTAATTGGATGAATTCTGGTGCGAACGTGTTTGATTGGTATTCAGCTCTCTCTCCCTTCTGTTCATATATTTGGATTCAAAATACTCATCTGTCAAGGCTTTCATCTTCAAAATAGACTGATTGTTGCAATCATTTACGGACAGAGGTAGTACTTCGTAAATACCTCGTTCGGTGAGGTACTGGAGCGGTTGAAGACTACCTTTGAAAGCCTCACGTTACAACAATCCCTGGGTGTATTGCAGCATCGTAACGACGACTCACCGAATTGCGGGAGTACAGCTGTACATTGGTCTCCAGGAAGCAGCAGATGAAGAAGACGTGGCGACGGACGAGCAAGTGCTACCTGACATCAGCCATGCGTCATACGACGATGATCATACCTGCGATCATACCATCGATTAAGCCGCAACAATTCGTCCAGCACGACATGGACGACGACTGTGGCCCATGGCACCTGTAGAAGAGTAAACTGGTTGCTTATAGAATTTTATTTTCTCTTTGCGTTGCATAATACTTTGAGAACAATATTATCACATACATCTCTGCTAAAGGTAATTGAATTGGTAAACGTCCCTGGAAGCTGCCCACGACTGTTAACAATTTAATATGTGTTTAGGCGATAGTGGTGCGAAATTGAAATGGACTTCCGAGGCGATAGAAGCCCACGAGGTTTTGACGAAGTGACGAAGCGCAACGTTAGAAGAGGAGCTTTATTAACATTACGCTTCAAAATGTAACAAGTTATCGATACAAAATCGTGGTAGCAATCAATACAAGTGGCTCGCATTGACATAGATTCCCTTCGAGTCCGTTTGATTCGCTTCAAAGAATCGTGTCACGATGATATTTTAATGGTAGCATTGATGATGTTGAGTGTGCGCCTCAATGATAAGGAACACTTGGCCAATCTTGTGTATTCCCATCATCAAGCAAGCATCACCTTGTTGCATAAATTTTCATATATATTCCAAAGTTCTCTTAGTGGTGTCGTTTGAATATAATGTTCAATACTAAATATGTCGGAATTAATAATCTGGAAGGTCCGACGACTTTATAGAGGGCACACTTCTCCATGGCGGAAGCAAAGCACTGACCACTGGGATCCTTGTTGACAAATGCCTTGAGTAGTCGATTTCAATGCTCTCTGACTGGAGGAATTTGAGAAACGACTTCATGCCGGACGCCATTGCGTGCGTAGTCGACCGAGGAAACAGGCGATCCATGCTCAGTGTTCGTGGCAGTTATTGTGCTGGAAAAGCTATGTTTGCGCTGACAAAATATATAAAGGCTTTGATATTCTATGTATTTGAATAATGAAAAAATATATATACATATATTTTTTCGGACCTTCATGCGGTGTGTCTACATTATGCAGATGTCATCATATTTGAATGCCAATATATGTACATCAAACTACGACCGCATGCATAGATTACCATCGTATACTACTCTCCAAACCCTTGATTATTCAAATAGCTAAATAGTTTCACTTCACTTCATGTGATTAGCTCCTTGAAAACGTACTGCTGATGATTGGTTAAAACGTGAGATACAATGATGGATATCTTTAAGCTTATGTTGTCCGATCAACGACGGGCGGAGCTTCAACGAACACGGTGTGGTCGGGTTGTTGCATTTTCCGCTGAAGAGATCATTTGATTGGCTGAGTCCCCTTTGCATAGATACATTAGGTTGGGCTAAGACGTAGCAG
>NW_008580166.1:936023-940273 GCF_000520115.1 Aphanomyces invadans
CTCGCGAGGGTGACCCGGTTGACATGAACAAGCTTAACCTGGCGATGGCTAAGCTCAAGATGGACCCGTCTGTCCAGTCCTCGGAGTCTAGAGTTTCCAAGTTGGTCAGCGACTTTGAAGCTATCTCAGCTCGCCTCTCCATGGAGGGGTTTGCTGAGGCTGAACCAAGATTAACGGTGGACTATCTGATGGCAGCCATCACCCCGCCAGCTGTGCAGAAACGTGTGAAGGAGCTCATGAAGCTCAATGAGAACCGAATGTTCAAGAAGGACGCGCGGGCTTTCAAGACATGGTTGGCCGATTATATGCGGCGCTTTGGCCAGCCGATAATGCAAGCTGGTTTTGCTCAGCCTGCGAAGGATTACGCCAGAGTGTCGGTGGACAAGGCAAAGCCAGCCAAGGCTGACACAAGAAAGCCGAAGACAGTCGCTGCTGTCTCGAATGTGAACAAAGTCCCCAACAGCCATTTCACCCAAAGGAAAAAGGCGTGTTTCAAGTGTTTTAGTCAAGACCACAACGTTTTCAAGTGCCCCAAAGTGGCTGAAGGGGAGGCTCGACGAATTACCACATTTTCAATCTCTCATCGATGCATGGTTACTGCGAGCGGCGATATTATTGCAAAACTAGCCGAAGAAGGACGGTGGGACTGTCGTTAAGCAAGCGCAAGCAGGTACCAAACGCGCGCTTCGTTGCATGCTAGCTTTCTCTATGCAATTGCAACACAACAAACGACGATTAAGATACTGCTCTGTAGGCGCTGCTGTGGTACTGGGTCGAGCGTCACCTTGCCATGTTGCAGAAACACAACATGTCTCAGTACTTGCGATCGCGCTGACAAAGATTGTACAGATTGGGCCGTGTCCGCAAATCGTCGAGAACAACCACGTACCAACGTTTGATGCTACTCAGTCCGTGAGCGACGACAAACCATTGATTCCATTGATTGAGGTACACAATATTCCTGGTATGTCTTCGAACGACTCCAAGGCAGCCACGGCCAATTATCAGCATCAACCTACGATTTACAGTCACGTGACTCGGATCATTGGGCGAATCGCGGGTGTGTTCCGCATTCATCAGCAGCTTACGTCTCATGCGCTATTGCTTGTTGGGGCACAGGACGCGAACGTATCGGAGCACCTGACCACCCGATCGATCTTTGAACACGGCGTGTAAAATTTTCTCCAACCAACGAGGAGCTCAACTCTATTTTCAACACATCAAGTGAAAATCACAAAGCGACCAAGGTTCTGCGTGGTTGGGCACCAATCGATCACGTGTCGCTCGTGGATTCGTAGTTGTTTGACTCGTAAACGCACGGTCGCATCCAGGCCGTCCAGACGCAACTTTTGCTACATGCACCAACCTTGGTAAAGCTAGCTACAACATCAAAAAGGCGTTGTTGATACGTCCTGATCTGTCGAGTTCACCCTTATTCGGCATCAAGCGGCTGTCATTGAACGCTTCGTGGAGATTACGCGGCGGCAAGAGGAGATACTGAAAGCACTAGAAAGGCGATGGAATCAACTGCCCAAGGCAAGTTAACGCCCAAGCGGCACGGACACGAACAGCGTGACGGTGCAACAGCGTTTCCCAAGTCGCACGACGCCAAGCCTTCCAAGAAACAACGGCAATCGTCAGTACAGCGTTTGCAATCGACATGGTACGAGTGACGTACCGAGAATGCATGCTGAAGGTGTTTCAAAGAAAATGAATTACGTATCTCGACATTTTGTGGCCTAGATAAAGTAGTTTTTACCCGACACCATGGGGGAAGCTCTCCAACTTACCGAGACGACGTCATGAATGTTGGAGCTGCGGCCGAGAGAGCTGCCCTTGCATTTCTTCGCGAGCACGGCGTTGAGGCGTAGGGTGCAACCACAGTTACGAAAGCACTACAAAAATGTCGTCGCCTGGCTTACTCAATTCAAGAATTTTGAGCTACCGAGAGCTTTGAGCCTAAGGTCTCACAACGGATCCACCTCCCCAAGAGACTCTTGACATCCTCGAGCAAGAATCAACTTCCACGACCACTTGATACAGCAGTGACAATGCATTTGCTATCACACTTTTGCTTGCTTCGAATTCGAAAGTACCTTTTGTTTGGGTGTCTAAGCGCATTCATCTCCCGTAGACAACGTGTGTAAAGTGAGTTCACAGGCGTTCATTTTTCGTGAACAAAGTTTCTTCAGGTATAGTTCCTTGTGTGCTGTCTATGACGTAGTCCTTCGACAAGTACTAAATGCGATGTCATAAGCAATTGCCTTTCGTTGTTTTGTGTGTCCACGAACATTCATCTCCACAGGACAGTGTACTCCTGGCTAGTCTTTTCGAGTCCTCCTCCGCGCACATCAGCCACCGCGCCAGCTCTCGAATCTAAATCTACAAAAACCCGTCCACTGGGCGAGGTGGCAAAAGATGCTCACGCTTCGAGACTGGCAAGGTGATGACTGATGCACGCAGATTCCAGAGGAGGCACCAACTCAGAGTTAATCCTTGCAAGCTCTCGAATATTTATCCTGATCTTTATCCTGATTAGTCAAATAACTTATTATCCGAACAATACGGTTGCGTGTCAACTGCACATTTTGTATACATGACCTCTTCACGGTGGGATCTTTCACGCAATGGACAACATTAAAACGCCAATGTCTTCACGGTGGGATATATCACGCTATGGACAACATTAAAACGCCAAATGTCGGTTTATTAGGACCAAAGCAGTGTACGTTAACGTTAATTACCAAAATGTGCAAATTTAAGCCGAACCAATCTTGCCGATCAACTTTCAATATTTCTATATACACTCGTCGGATTCAAATTGTTCATCCTTGTTTGCCGCTAAAGATGGAACCACACCGGCGCCGAGATCGGTACCCAAAGGTGAACCTCTTTACTGCTGTCCAAGTAGTGATGGTCGGCACAAGAGGTACGGTTGTTGCACAGTAAACGCGGATTCCATATGCATTTGGATTAATACGCCAAGGTTTAGAAGCGTTGTTGAAGGGGGTCGGCGTGCCCCGAAACGAGTGCGGTAAAGCGGCTGCGAAGAAGACTTCGTCACATGGGTCTGTTTCATGCAGCGCGACGGCCCCCAAAGACAGGCATGCGGTCGTTGTCAAGGCAAATCAAGTATACTGTCGGCTGAACCCACAGGGGCGTTGACCGCAGGATGGTACAGCCGTTTTCTGCAGCAGTGCCCCCACAGCCTACCAAGCGCGTTGTCTAAGTCATCTCGCACCCACGCTTTTTACGATGGTGTACAGTGCATTCGTAGATTAAATCATTGCAAGGTGCCATTGTAGTTCATGGACTCGTACATTCAACTTGGACGAAACGGCTATTGCTTCATGTCGACACGTAATGGATGTTATTGCAATTAGCGGTCCGCGTAATGTTTGGGCGAAATCAGTTCGCGCGAAATGTCGCCTTTTTATAGTTGCAAGCAGAGCTCTGAAGGAAGTTACTTAGCAACCCTTTTGCTGCTATAGATAATAATGTGCAAAAACACTTCCACAAATAGCCTTCCACACCATCGCCAATCCCAGCGCAGTGCAGTGCAAATCGCATCGAAAGTATGCACGAAACACATCCTACCAAAACACCTCGTAAGCGGATTTAATTGCACTCATATCGTTCCAATGTTGATGAAAAGATACAGTCTGATGCAAGATGTTAAGACATAATTCAACTTGACCTATTTCATCGATTATGAAGAGGCATTTATATCCGATGGTTGTGCTGGATTCAAATTGAAAAACACAAGAATACAAGTGTTATTGCACACAATTAGAATGGAAAATTTTGACAGCACAGTACATTCCGATTTTTGGACACGGAGTGAACCATTGATCCCAGGCGCTTTCCCAGATCGTGCCGCCAGAATGGTCTTCACCGCGCAGTCGCGAAGGGTCAGTTGCCGTAGTCCAGCAGGTAGGTGCGTTGGTTTCTGTTGCTCAGTGCCCATACCCTTCTTCACAACCTCTACAATGTTGTCGAAAGTCAACACACTTGCACAATAGAGTGAAAGCACAGCAACATGACCAGTACATATGCTTTTCGTGGCAATTTTTGTAGCGACCAAATGGATCAAACTAATGATGTCGCGACGTCGAGTGTGCGTGGTCTGTAGAAGTCGGCAGCTAGCCGCACCCGCACCCGCGACATGGCAGCTAGGCGCACCCGCACCCGCGACATGGCAGCTAGGCGCACCCGCACCCGCATCCGCGACACGGTCGCGTGAGTACTGA
>NW_008580166.1:945793-946264 GCF_000520115.1 Aphanomyces invadans
GCCCGTCGAGAGAAGTGCGCCTTTGCAGTGCCCAAGGTTGACTTCTTGGGACACACGATCTCGGCTAACGGACTCGAAGTTGATGCCAACAAGGTGCACGCCATAGAGAAGTGGGCGGCATCTACAACCCGGAAAGAGCTGTTGAGCTTTCTTGGAATGGCTGGGTACTATCGCAAATTTATTGCAAATTACGCGAACTTGGTCCTACCGATCAGTGATCTTGCCAAGGAATCCGTGCCCTGGAAGTGGACGGATCTAGAAGAGAAAGCATTTCTTACGGTGAAAGCTGCTTTGCAACAAGCTCCTGTACTTCAGTTGCCAGACTTCGACAAGCCGTTTATGATCACGACGGATGCGTCTGGGTATTGCTGCGGAGCGGTCCTCTCGCAGTTGGATGCCAAGGGCAATGATCGACCGATTGCCTTCTTGTCGAAGAAGTTCGGGGATACTGAGTGCAACTGGCCATCGCAT
>NW_008580166.1:952260-957022 GCF_000520115.1 Aphanomyces invadans
CGCGTGAGTACTGCATAGCGATCTTTAGCTAGAACGATTTAACGATGACAATTGAATCACTTCCAAAATTCCTCTGCGCTATCAACTCCCTACAATTTTTGTAGGGAGTACAATTTTTGTGGGTCGATGCCGTCGCTAATATTTTTCGTAACCAAGGACTCAGAGCACACCTTCGAGTCTGTCCAACGGCACCACGCCATCAACTCCCGGAAGTTGAACTTCCGCTCTAGTGCCTGAAGCACTCTGTTAAAGCATCCACCTCTTCGCACACTGTACAACGATATTCTGACGGGCAAGCTTGGTGACGACTGGACCATGTCTTGCACCATGCGTCGCACATAATTTGTTCCAGTGGATCCATGCGAACGGTACCATTCTGCTGGTCGCAGATGGGAGCACACATGCTTCTTGAGTCACGTTGGCATGCGTCTGACGGATTCTTTCGAGGTAGCCTTGATACAGGGCGCACACACAGAGGTATGGGAATGGCGGCTTATCCACCAAATGATATTCTTGGCACGCTCTCTCTACACTTGCTTTTTGTACCACCACTGCCGGATCGAAATATATTGACCAAATTCGTCCTTTCCTAGTGAGACGCCATGCCACTTCAAAGCAAACATCACTCTGATGCGAAAACTACCAATGAGCTGAAACATGGATGCAACAGCTGTGATAGGCGAACACGTTCGTTAACTTGGACAGGTCATGTACCGTCAGCGGTTGCGCCTTTTCTCGTCGTCGACGTTGTCTGTCGATTGTACTTCTGAATTCCAATAACATAGCTCTCGCTATGTCTGCAGATCTTGCAGACATAGCGAGAGCTACGTTATTGCTGGGTTTGGTGAGATATCATTCTCCTTAAAGAATGATAATACAGCAGTCTTTGCTCAATCGATCGTGCGCACTTTGCATCCTAGGCTGTACAAATGATGCAGAATGTCCGTGCAGTTGTCGTCACATATTGCCGTGCGATGGGCCGCAAGCTCTTTTATGGAAGGAGAATACACAATCGTCATCCATACGGACAACTGCAAAGTCGAACTTGACGAATAGACGGTGCATCTGCCAGCCATTCCCATTGGCGCTACGACCCATTCATACACTTCACGATAAGTACGAAAGGCTGTTACTACCTCTGTCCGTGAAAACATGCCACGAACAGTATATTTCAAAAATGTACTTGAAGCTGGTCGAATTATTGTATTCTGAAAGCACACCTGTGGTTGGCTCGATGCGACGAACACCAATGATATGGACTCGGCAAAATACACCCAATCACAAACACACCAACCAAACGAAGACCTAATACTTTAAACAAGATAACCAAAAGAAAGGACCGCACCGAAGCTGACTGCAGAGGTATGCTCCACCAACTCTTGACCCGCATGGTAGATCATAAGGCTCTGCCACGTGGAGCCCTTGCCGCCGTAGCTATGACGTTCAACGACGACAGAAGCACTGTACGTCGCCTGTGACACCGTGCGTCCGTCGACCTCACTAACCTCTACCGTCCGTGCCAGGATATAAGCTCGCGGAAGAAGGGCCACTCGGGTCGCAACCTCAAGCACGACTCTGTCGCTCAACGACTCAAGCTAGTAACTAAGGCCCGCCGAACAACATTCTGGTTCATCGCTGCTGCAATGGGTATGCCCCGGTCCACCCTCCACGACTACTACCGGCGCGGAATCTTCGTCGAGTACACCAGTGCGATCATGCCACAGTTCACCGACGCGAACCAAGCAGTGCGCCTCAAGTGGGCCATGGACCACGTTCACGCAGTTACGCCCGACGACTATGCTTTCGCCGATATGATGAACGTTGTACACGTGGACGAGAAGTGGTTCTTTGCCACTCGGGTCAGCAAGTCGTACTACCTCGCTCCCGACGAAGAGCTCCCTCACCGAACATGCAAGTCCAAGAAGTTCATTACGAAGGTTATGTTCCTCTCTGCCTTTGCGCGCCATCGATGGGACAATTAGCGGTTCGAGTGGTTCGACGGGAAGGTCGGCACCTGGCATTTTACGGAGAATGTCCCTGCCGCCCGTACCGTACAAGCAATAACGTCCCGCCGGAACACTTATGACCGTGCCTGTGAGCGTGACGCGTGACGTCTATACCGCGTGATGCTGATCGACAATGTCATCCCTGCCATCAAGGCCAAGTGGCCGGCTGGCGACACGAAGCATGTCCGCATCCAGCAGGACAACGCAAAGCCGCATGTCCCGCCCATGGACCCAAGAATCGTTGCTGCGGCCAAAGCGATGGGTGGGCAATGGAAGTGGTGTACCAGCCGCCGAACTCACCAGACCTGAACGTGCTCGACCTCGGCTTTTTTCGGTCGATTCAGAAGCTGCAGGAACAAAACTACCCACGGTACATCGACGACATCGTTGCCGGTACCCTCTGAGCGTGGCGTCAGGTGGACTTGATGACACTTAATGCCAACTTCCTGATGTTGCAGTGCTGCATGAAGGAAGTCATTCGGGTGGCAGGCAACAACGACTACAAAATGCCTCACATGAAGAAAGCGAATCTTGCAGCGAAAGGTATGTTGCCTGACGTTGTTGGTATAATATTTTTATTTATTTTTCTATTTATTATCTTTTTTTGATTCTGACACCATCAATGATGGTTTTAACCTGCTGTGTGCGACTGACATGGACGAAAAAGTGGAGGAGTTGGCACTAGAAATTTCCAAGGCCATGGAATTGTACGAGTTTAGCTCTCAGATGAAAAATTGGCTGTCGATGAGGAATTGGACGACCACATCGATGCCGACTTGGCCAACATTTTATCCCTCTAATAAACACTTGATTTTTGTATTGTGACTTGCCAATCAATTTGCTGTAGTGATAGCGGTATACTTGGGGCAAGTATTTTCGGAACTCAGATTTCGAGTTGGGGGCACGTTTTCACGGACAGATGTAGTACTTTCTTGCTTTCGGTTCAACCAGCATCTGGTGATAGCCTGATGACAGATCAATCTTGGTGAAGATATTGCTTCCAATGCATGCGATCGCATACGTCTTCAATATTGGGAAGTGGGTTTTACGATCACAGTTTGCGAATTTACATAGCGGTAGTCGAGGGCCCAGCGAATCGGAGTGTCGGGATACTGAGTGTGACCAGTCCTGTGGGTTTTCATCTGAACATATTCATCTCGTTTGGGAACCCAAAGTATTGGATACCCAGTACAGTTGGAAACATGAATCCACCTATTTCGCTCGAGATCATTGATAAACTTGTCGAAGGAAGTTTGCTCATCTTGCGACAATCGAAATGGGGGGCGATACTGCGGCTTTGCATCCGAACGCATGGTTAGGTCAAACTCAATTCCTCGCTTGGGCGGCAACGAGTCAGATAAAGCGTTGGGATACAACGTAGCATACTTATCCAAAACTTGCAGAATTAGCGGCGGGATCGTCTTCACTTCACTTGCTACGATATTAATCTTGATCATCCATGCATTGACGACACTTGGGGCAGGTTTACTTTCTGTTATCGAGAGTAACTTTTGATTTCTCCAGTCGAAGTTGGGATTGAAACGATGACACCAAGGTTAACCCAGAATGATATCAAAGTCTCTCTTCCGCGATCCCTTTCAGTAAACGATAGATCTTGCATCTATCCTTAGCTTCGAGACGTCATGACCAATTGGACCGAGATGCCATGTCCAACAGTGGACCAATGTAAGTAGTTGGGGTATCTTTTTGCTTAATTGTATTCTATATTAATAAGAATTATTCCTCTGTATTCTATGACATGACTTGTAATCTATATTTCCCCTGTTCCAAAAAAAGTTCGCGAATCAGAAGATTTACGTATGCCTCCTCGAGTAAAATACAATTCCTTCAACTTTTAATACGTCATTATCGATTTATACAGGTGTATCATAGTTTGGCCAATCAAAGGAAGCCAGTTCGCTGTCTCAGAGCCAATCAAATGATAGCTCTTGGTAATTCTGACACTGCCATTCGATTCAAGAGGGGGGTCGAAACACGGCAGTTATACTTGTTCGCCAGGCCATGGCCAAGGTCCTTTGTCAGCTTGGTCATGAAGGTGGCTTTGCTGTGAAGCAGGACTTCGCGAAGAATGGCTTCGAGCTTGTCGTCGGTGAGGTTCCATCTTTTGATTATCACATGAAGAATGATGGTCGTTGTTAATGTCTGTTTTAAATGGATATTTTTATGTTAGCTTTTGAAAGCAGGTAATGCCGTCTCGCTAGAGATTTCCCGCTCTTCGTTATATTGACTGAGAGCTCAGGTTGCGCTTATTTTAATGATATAATCACAGTAGTGTACTTCGAATCGAGGCAGGTGACAACGTGATTGCAATTTTGCTCCTGATTATATAAGCAAGTCATGTACACCCTCCTGAAGCTCGCGTACTTATTTTGGAACAGAGGTTGTACATCTTTTTGTAGAGTCGACCAGTCGGAACTTTGTAGCCTTCACCAATCAGAGCATTGTCCGTTGTTTTTGTCGTGTTTCCCATTTTATCTATACATGTCGTTGTTGTGTTGTATGGTAGGGAGTTCATGGTATATCGGAGATGAAGTGGACAGAAAATACATTGAATTGAAACTGTAGAACATCCTACCTATATTTGCATGTGAAATCATTTGTCACCCATTGGTTAAAAAACGCAATTTCTTCTTGCAGGTTAAATTCTGCGAAATATACTCCCCCTCCGTCCCACAATATTTGCGTAGTTGTGCGGAGTGGAGACATGTCCCATCATTATATTTACAAGTGATATT
>NW_008580166.1:961415-962794 GCF_000520115.1 Aphanomyces invadans
AAATTTTGTATGCCTTTGTCGAGAAATTTCTTCATCAGCAATCTGTACATATTGGTTTTTGTATTAGAATTTCCGTTCCTTAATTGTGGCCAGCTCGAAAAATCGATCCCTGTATGCAAAGTACATGGTGCTTGAGCAGTTGACGATGTTAGCCATAGCCAGCCATCGATTACTTCAATGGACACATCATATTCAAACACCATCTCGTGAATCTCAGTGGTTGCTAAGAAACGTATGCGTTCCCTCAATTTTGGCCAGGAGTGTAGTTTAGTAACGAAGTCACTATTGGATTTGGCATCGAGGTGGCCGTTGTGAACACGGTAAGCCGTCGGTTACGAACACTGGCTCAAGACAACAGCTAGTGAAGGTGGAAATATATATCAAGGTTAATTCGGAAAATACACCCAATTACCAACTTGTACACTCGTGTAAAGGTTTCGGACCTGATCCGTGGCAAATAGCCCACAGTGTTATAGAGCACGAGACATTGGACATTGAAACGCCCTGGCACAACGTTGGGCGTCCTTTCGCAAATGCGGCAAACGGCACTGGTTACCATCATTGTTCTCCAGATCAAGGCGCATCACCGCTTGCAAGGTGAGAAACACTATTTCAAGTGAATCGCCACCACTGCGTGCGAGAGCTGGTGGTATGCTGTGTCATGGATGTCATCGATGTATTCAGGTCCCCGAAAATATAATTCTGGTACTTCACATTTAGTAAATATATTCGGAGACCCGATGGCGAAGTAAAAATTAGGCGCCAAAATTTGCTTTTCGCTCCTTGCAGTCAATAGACCTTTCCTCTAGAATTTGATTCTCTTGAACATGATACTCCCTCTGTCCCACAAAAATTGCACGATTTTGAGGAGGGTGTACATGGCTGAAAATTAAATTTTGAAGACAAATTCAGGCTGTGCGTATGCCTCCTCAAATCTGGAATCGACATCTCTGATTGGATCATTCATTGCACAGAGTGCGCCAAGAGCATTCTAAGTGCAAGTTTCAGCTCGAATCTCAAAAACACGGGTCATTTTTGCCGAGTCAAAGGCAGCATACAAACTTCCATATATAGCATACTTCAGAAATCATACGCATTCAAAATGTCATCAACACGACCCGACCTGACGAACGAGGAGCGCGAAGCCATCTGGAAGTCCTGCTCCAAAGCAATTACAACATAAACTCAGTGAATTTGAATTATCCGTGAAGATGCGGATTTTCTATAGTTAGACGGAAAGACCCCGTGAACCTTTACTACATCTTTGTATTGTTATTTTATATACACATATTTATAAAATATGTGTAGAATAAGTGGTAATCTCAGATCTCCCTACTAGGGAATTGTTTAGATTTTTTTGAAATACCACTCTTATTATT
>NW_008580166.1:962894-963561 GCF_000520115.1 Aphanomyces invadans
ACTTCTTCTTCGGTTGCCGAACATCACGCCAATAATTTTTGTAGCCGTCGGGGCCGTCCAAATTGAACTTTTTCTCGTCCGAGAAAACAACATTAGTCCATTGGAATCCCTGCTGGGCATGCTTTGTGGTCCACTCCAACCGTTTTGCTTTGTGCGCAGGTGTCAACGGTAGGGTTTTGTCCATTTTGCAGTAGGTAAGTTGGTCACAATCTCCCAAGATACGCCGCGTGGTGCGTTGTGAGCAGGTAACCCCACATTGAGCGTGAAGTTGGGCCGCACTTGACCCAGTTGCCATAGCTGTTCGGCGTACGTCGCGGTCGGAGAGAGAGCTGCAGCGGCCACGTTGTTTTGGCTTGCGGTTATTTTTGCGCAAACATCGGGAAATAGCACGGATTTGACGGTACGATTTTCCTGCTTCTCGCAGGCCTTTAATTCGGCCACGAAGCTCGTCGGTCATCACTTCGCGGGTCATAATCGGAAGTGTTTGAAATTTTGTATGCCTCTGTCGAGACATTTCTTTATCAGCAATCTTTACATATTGGTTTTTGTATTAGGGCCGGTCTGGATGCCATCAAAAACAACATAATATCACGTTTTTCAGCACATTTTGAAAAAAAATGGCACAAAAAATATAAAAATGAGTGTTATCTCTGGATGCCATTTATGA
>NW_008580166.1:969075-971617 GCF_000520115.1 Aphanomyces invadans
GCTTGACTGTAAGATAGACATATCAAACAGGGACGAAAGTCGGTCATAGTGATCCGATAATTCTTAGTGGAAAGATTATCGCTCAACGGATAAAAGGTACTCCGGGGACGCTTTTCCCACCCGGCTGCCTAAAGTCAGTTGCTGGCTGCAGAGTACCAGTGCCACGTGTCTACTATACGCCGAATCATTGCGTTGGCCAAGGCCCAAGGCGTCTCTCACGGTAACATGAAAGTGACTGTTGCAAACAAGAAGAAAGGCAAAGCAGGCAGAAAAATAGCTTACACTGCCGAGCAAGTTAAGGTCCAGCTGCTGTAGGTGCCTTTTTCACAATGAACAACGCTTCGTTCAATATCTGAATGTAGGAATAGAACCAATAGACATGGACAGTGATGAATAAGCACCTACAAGAGTGTGCGGTGTGGGTATTGCGTGAAGGTGTAAGGCTCGGTAGGAGTGTTCTCGAGGTAAACCCCCCTCCTGAATCGAATGGCGCTGCCAGAATTGGCCTATTCCGACTTTTGATTGGTTCTGAGACAGTATTTTGAAGGATTTGATTGGATTGCTGAATTGGAGCATCTTGTGAAATTTATACGGAGTATAATATCTTGAAGGGACTGTATTCTTATTCGAGGAGTACGTCATTTCTCTGAGTCGCGCAGTTATGTGGGACGGAGGGAGTACAGTATGAATCGTCGAATTTGGACAAGAATTCAATTTTTGGGGGCACCTCCCTCGAAGCCAAATGTCGGCAGTACCATGGAACAGAAGCAGTACTACGTACTACCTCTGTTCGATATTAGTGCCGACATTTGACTTCTCGGCCACCCCAATTATTTATACTTGTCCAAATTCGATGAATCAAATCACGTTCGACGGAGAATCAAAATCTACAGGTAAGCTCTATTGACTGCAAAGCGGGAATAGCAAGTTTTGGCGCTCAAATTTGACTTCGCCATCCGTCATCCGAATAAAAATTCGGTTTCACAATTAAAATTTCGGCGACCTGAGCACGTCGACATCATGGGCCGACAACCCACCGGCCGAGAGCTCTCCTTCGCGAAGAAGATGGAAGTAATCAGTCGCCTCTACAAGCGGTCGACCATAGGAAAGCTTGCCCATGGAGCCATCAACACAACTGCCTCCGAAATGAACATTCACCGATCCACTGTGGCGCGCGTCTGGAAGGACTTCCATCGCGACGCCTTGATGCCTTCACGCAAGACAGGCCGTGTCGGCCGCACGCCCATCTACACGCCCGGTGTCGTTGTAGCCATGGTCCGCGAGTTGCCTCAGTCACTGCGCACCACCATGCGAGAAATCTCCGAAGCTACGGGCATTCCGCTGTCGACTCTCCACCGGCATCTAAAAGCCAGAACACTTCGCCGCCGCTCGACAAGGATCAAGCCAATGCTCAGTGACGACAACAGGGCGCAGCGCCTTGCATTTTGTCGTCAAAGACGCTGTCTTTGACGACATGTGGGATGTCGTACACCCAGGCGAAAAGTGGATCAATGCTGACACAAATGTGCGCAAGGATTACCTCACGGAGGGTGAAGATCCAGAGCAACGTTCCTGGTCGAGCAAGAGGTTCATCCTGAAGGTCATGTTCCTGGCCGCCGTCGCGTGTCCCCGATATGACACCCAGCGTGGCGCCTACTTCGACGGAAAGATTGGCATGAGGCCAATTGTTGAGTATCGACCAGCCCAACGCAACTCCCGCAATCGGCCGGCTGGAACTATCGTCGCAACGTTGGTCAACGGTGACGCTACGGTGTACCGCAACTATGTCGTGACACAAGTCATTCCCGCTATCAAGGCAAAATTTCCTACCTCGAACAAGCGCATTGTGCTCCAGCACGACAATGCAACTCCACACGGCGGCGTCACCAACAAAGACCTTGTAAGCTCATCAACGGACGGGTGGACCTTTGTTGTTCGCAGCCAGCCGCCAAACAGTCCAGACCTGAACGTTTTGGATCTTGGGTTCTTCGCATCACTCCAAACCTTGCAGCACAAGTTGGTGAGTCGTTCGTTGGATGATGTCATTCATGCAACACTTGCTGCGTTTGAGCTCAGCGCTCGGAAATGTGTTTCTTACCTTGCAGACCGTGATGCGCCTTGTTCTGGTGAACAATGGCGGCAACTTCTTCCGCTTGCCGCATTTGCGTAAGGATGCGTTGCGTCGTGCCGGTGCACTCATGTCCAACGTTTCCTGTCCTGTTGCGCTCTTGGCCTGAGAGACGACTCCGGTTTTTAACCAATAACATGCTTGTGTTTTCTTGTCTACCAATTGGACTGAAATGTCGCAAGTAACTTGGAAATAGTCAGATTTGCAAATGGCGGCAGTATATCCGAATAGAGGAAGTACTACCTCTGTTCCATATTAGTGCCGACATTTGACTTTACGGTGACCCCAAAAACTGAATTTTTGGTCGAAACAAAGCCCCAATGATGTATCAAGGAATTCTGAACAAAGTTTCTATTGGACAAAACGACCGAAAATGATATTTTCGGCCCAAAAAACAAATTCGTCAACTTGTTT
>NW_008580166.1:972952-983135 GCF_000520115.1 Aphanomyces invadans
TTGATTTTCATCATTGTTTATTCGAAAAACCAAGAAACCGTTGTTGGAAACTTACCATGAAACTACTTGCGAATCTGGCGTGAAGCACAAGGACTCCCACGAGCGGAGATGTCCCGAGTGAGCCGATATGAGAGAACTGCCGGTGTCGACAGCCTCGAAAAGCTCAGCCAGAAGCTGACGGCAGACCTGCGCAACCACATTCGGTTCCTCGTACGATTCGTCGGTATCGCTTCATCCTTCATCGCTTCTGTCAGGGCGACTACCCCGTGCTCTCGACCGAATGGAAGGAAATGGCGCACAACATGAAACGGTTTGGCGAGATCTCGGAAATGGTACAACCGAGCGGGGTAGCAAAGACGACCACCTGACCACTTTCGCAGGAACGGCAGTTGCCCAAGCACGAGAACGCGACCCTGTGGGAGTGCGAGGAGCTCGCGCTGCGCTACATTCTCGAAGACGGCAAGCTCAACCTCTGCCTTCGTCTCTTAGTCGAGTACAAGGATTACGAGCATGGAATTAGTCAGCGCGAGTTGGACGTACGATTGCATGTACCATCGTTTGCGGACTCTTCCTCGTTGCTAGCCCGACACCAAGGCGCTCGTGAGCCAATTCGAGCGCGGCCTCGGCGTCATGCTCAAGAATGCGTGGCTCCATGTGGAAGCTCTGCAGGTGCCCCAGCCCTCCCGTCCGCCCCATCCACTGCCTTCGTACTAGACGACGGATCTTCCGCTCTTGTTGGAGTACATTGCCGGAGTGCTCACGTTTTGCGAAGAAGAACCCGTTGTACGGTCGAACCCGATCCAAATGACTCTAGTCTATCGTGGCTATCCTTTGTAGTTTGTCGAGAAGAAGGACCTCGTGGACAGCCAAGAGACCATTGTCGTTTACTACCTTCATGGCCTCTTGAAGCAGCTCGAGCACATTTCCGAAGACAGGTAGACTGCCCACGGCCATCGTTTCAACTCGTCCGTGTGGACGACGCCACTTACTCTTTCTGGCGTCATTCCATGCAGAGTCATGCCGCTGGTGCTGGAGAAGCAACTGTTTGCGTTGTTGACGTCGCACATCCAGCGCCACTGGAAGTTGTTTTCGGTGCGAATACCGTTGCGACAGCCTCCAGATGCATCGGTCCCAACGAGATGATCTTGGCAGGACGTGGACGTGTTGGTTGCGTGCGAAGTCCTCGCGCTCATTTGCGACACGGAAGACTTTCAATCGCATGCAGTAAGTAGTGCGATGCCCGTGGGCATCGTGCCACCACATGCCTTCGATCCAACGCACTGATGTCGTATGTGCAGCAATCGTACGTGGCATCGGCCCAAGTGGTGCGCGATTTGCGCATCATTCAAGGTCAGTCGTCGATCATTCGCGAGATAACGGGCCAACCCGTCCCAGCGCTGACTTGACGTCTGCAGAGGACATTTTGGACAGTCTTGTGGAGGATTTGGATGTGCGCAAGAAACTCCGTCCCCTCCTGGACGTGATCAAGGAGTTTGCGTCGGGGCGGAAATAGCGCAACGATAGCACCCGATCGATCTCGTCGATTGACGTGAGGAGCTGGCGAGAGGCTCCCGACTACTCAAATCTGCATCGTGGAATCCACAACGTTTATCGATTTTCTTCACGAGTGTCCAGAATCAACGGTGGCGCGGCGCCGTCCCGAGCAAGTCGCTCGATGAGGCACCGAATCGCGACGCGCTTTTTTCGAATGACTTGAGGTGGAAACCATTGAGCAGTCAAAACATTTTGCGAGTCGGCGCCTTTCGTGGCCACGAATGCGGTCGATACCAGCGGTGGCGACGTCAGGAATAGTTCCACGTAATGCAGGACGAACACGCCGCAGTCTGTGTAATTGGCTTGGCGCGGAATCTACCGCAGCGACATTGAGACGTGGCACGGCACATGGACATGCCGCTTGCCAGTGCCTTACTTCAGGTGGGCAAATCGCAGGCAAATTCGCTGCATTGAACGCCATGACCCCACACGTTGGCGCTTTTCTAGCGCGCCATTCCATTTGCAAGTACCTACGACACGTCAAAAAAAGCGGTGGACGAACATGTGTGTACTCGCGGAGAAAATAAGAGACGCGACCCGTGCGGTGGGCTTTGAGCGAGTCCAAAAACACAACGCAAGGGCGATGGTTTTCATCTTGGTCCAAGTTTCGCTCGAGGCCACACGTTGTACAGCGTGCACGACGGTCGGGTAAGGCTGGGTCTGGGATTGGCGTGAAAGCTTTCGGTGCTGTCGGCGCTTCAGGTGTTTCGGAGGCATCGGCGACAAGAGTCTGCTTCGTTGTACAGGAATCCTCTTCATCCATGGAACACGTGACTACGCACGATGCAGATGTATCTGGAGGTGCTCGTCGAGCCACTGCTGCTTCCTTTGGCGCCGGCGCTTCCGACTGACGTATGGCTGGCACAGCGACGTTGTGCACTTCAAGTTCGGTGGAGGGCTCGTCGGTAATACGTTGTTGTGTGGGTGGCATGGAGTCGGCTAGAGTCGTTCGTGCATCGTTTGCTGCCAACACTAGCTGCGCATCCATTCCACCTGCGTCGCTGTGCCTTGATGCAGGTGGGTGTGGAATGAATAGACCGGACGTAGTTGCCTGGGCCAGTGTGTTCGTGGGTGCTTTTGTCGACACATGCACGACCTTGGTCCGTTTTGGCAAGAGCGACCGAGCGGATGCACTTGGTTTGGCAGGTCGTTTTGATACGTGGAGTAAGGAATTCGTGGGAACGGTTGGTTTGGCCGCCATCGGGTCCACTGCACATCGGCATTGCGACGTCGACGCGAATCTGTACAGGTTGCACACGATGGCGACGCTCCAGTGGCCGCTACAAGTTCATTCTGTCAGTCGAGTGTGGATTCATCGAGAGCGAGGTCCCCATCTTGACCAAGGCAGACGCACTCTTCGTTGATCGGCACGACCAGGTACTTGGTCTGGAAAATGTCGACAGTTTTCGTCCACCGCGCCACAGACGCATACGCTTGCTCGATGCTCGACGCCGCGTTTCCCTTCTTCGCTTGCTTCTTGTTTATCAAGTACTGGCCAAAGAGAAACGAACTGCACATGTACGTCCTCTCGACGACATGCCACGGCAAGGTGTCGATGAGGTAACTACAGCAAGTAGTGGCCGTCATGAGGGTCCCATACCCATCACACTCGCCGACGCACACACCACTGTACCTCAGGTAAAACTCAATCACCGAGTCGTTGAGCAAGCGCTGGCCCACCAGTCGCGCCGTGTCGCCGTACGTTAGCACGACCCACCCCTACCAACCAGTCGATCGTGACAGCATGCGCGACAGGAACGAGCCGTGGCCATCCATTTTTTCATCGGCAAGCCTACCTTTGCGCGCTGTTTGAAATAAGTACACTGAACCTTGTCGTCGATGGGGGTCAGCGCCGACCGTTGAAAGTACCCGATGCCGTAGGGTAGTTGCACTATAAACACGCCAGGGAGCGCCACGGCAGCGCGAGTTGCGGCGCCGGAAGACGCTTGGACTGCCGACCATGCCAGTCTACGTAGCAAGATGGCGTGGGTGATGGACTCTTGACTGGCATTTGCCACGCAATGGCTTGCAAATGGCCCTTGCGAGCGCATCGACAACTCTGGCATTGGAATCCACCACGTACGAGGTCGCAATGGGCGCCTGCGCTACAATGGGCGAATTCAAAATCAAGCCGATTCCAAAAGGCGTCGCGACGACTTTATCGGCGCCAAGGGGATCCGCTCTCGTGCTGCGAGTCGAGCGCACCACAGGCGCCACGGTAGCCGTCGGTGTTGGATCGATCGTCGGGCTGTCGTCGTCCGAGTCGTCCAAGACAATCGTTGTTGGCTCGTTTTCGATGGGTTTTGCTTTCTTTGTCGCGGGGTCACTGGTCTTGGTTGGAAGGGCGGGTGTGGCGCGAGGTCGTTTTGCCGGTCGCTTCGTCGACACGGCAGGAGCGCGTGGGTAAACGATGCTGTCGGGTGGAGACGATGCATTGATTACGGTGGGAAAAGCTGCGAGTGTGTGGACCGTGCTGGTACTGCGGCGTGATACGTTTGGTTGGTCTCGATACGCTTCGATGAGCAACTGCTGCGCTGACAAGCTCTCTTTCGTCTGCACGACTTCCACCCCCAGCTCCTGCAATAGGAATAAATTTGGTTCCCGTATCAACCGGCGGATATCCAAGCTTTGGGGTCGTACCATGGGCAGGGCACCTCTTCGAATGGCGTCGACCAGCTACATGAAGGAGCGATGGGGTGAGAGGTTTGCGTGGGTCGTGGAGCTGATCGCACCGCAGCACTGCCCGTGGACGTGTTGGTGAAGGTCTGGCCATTGACAGAGTGAATGAAATGGGAGCCGCAGAATCGATTCGGGACTGAATCCGATGTCTTGAGCGGGTGCAAGTACTCAACGATCTCGACGCGTCCGAGCGCTAGGAACAAGTGTAGTCGCATGCAGTGGGTTGATCTGTCACGTACGATGGCGCTCGGCGATCTGAATGTTCAATGGACGGTCGAGATAATGCAGAGTGTAGAACGTTGGGTTGCGTACGAACCGGACGACCTAGAACGCGTGCGTGTCATGATGCGGGGAACGGGCCATGGAGATTTTACGGGACGGACCACAGGAAACACTGGACAGGTGAGCACGCGCGCTTTGATTTCGTCGAATCGCCATGACCGCACGTTGACGTCCCCAATTGCGTCGATTTGGTACCGACAAGGTGGAAGCGACACGACTTGGACGGGGGACGCAAAGTAGCTAAACACGAACAATGCACCGATACCATTCTCCGTGGCAGGATGGACGCGCAAGCCCATGCCGGTCGATTGGTATTGCGCCCCAAACTCGACCTCGACTACGTCCGCGAGTTGCGTGGACGGCGCTTTTGGCGGCAGCATTGTCACGGCAAAAACTATGGAAATCCACGACGAATGTGATTTCAAAAACATTTTTAAACATGTCTAGCCAATGAGAATGCCGTATACAGGATTAAAGATGTACTATTGGCTGAAACGTCGGCGAGATGTTTGAAATATGTTTGAAATTGACGGAGGGCCAATTGAGCATTCAAGTGGATCAAATGAGCGCAGGCACGCGGACGGTGGCGGTGGAACCCAAGGACGAGGGGGCGTTCGTAGAGGTTGTGTACTCGGAGCTGTACCGAAGTATCGGTCTCGGCCTCCGCGTCGAGCGTGCCACGGAGAGCGGGATCGGCGCGTTGTTGGTTTCGAGCACGCTGCAAGCACCACCGGGAGTGCGCGCCCTGCCTCCATACCAATACCGGTTGTGGACAATTGGATCCATGAATGTGTCCGGGGCTATGTTCAAGGATATCGAAGGACGCATTAACCTCCTCGGGGCAGCCTTCCCCATCGTACGTACAAATGTTGCACGAGATGGACTCATATCTGTCTGTGGACACACACCATTAGACGGTCACATTCAAACGCGTCGAGAAAGTGTTCACCCTCGACTACTCGGTTTTCTCGCCAAAGTTGAACCTGAAGATCATCCAGAGTCCGGCCCCGCCGTCGACGGCCCTAACCGGGCCGTCCAGCATCTGCAAGATTGTCGAGTACATTCGCCCGTTTCTGTTCCACGGAGACGTACCGTCCTTGAACTCGGGGTATCACGTCCTTACCTCGATCAACGATAAATCTCTCGACAGCCTTCAATACCAGGAGGTGTGCATCCCCACTCGACACCGCCATCTCTCTCGCCCTCCTGCATTCGTTTCACCCGTGTGCATTAGGTGGTGGATTGCATTCGCAACGCGACGTTCCCCCTGGTACATTGCCGCGCGTTCACACGACCACATCGGTCCCCTAACCTGGCTCGTTCTCGTAGAGAATCGTGGTGACGCTCCAGCCAAACGTGGAAGCGCTTAGCAAAGCCCGCGCCGACGCCGATATGCACGACCGCATCCAGATCGACGCATGTCGAGCCAAGTTTCTCACATGCAACTGCGCACACTGCGCGACTGTTCGAGTCCTGCTCGGAAACGCCTCGGTGTACACGGACCAAGTGTACCCGTGATGCGGGCTAAGCGATCGATATCTACCCACGTACCTGTTGCTTGGTCTCGTTCAGTCGACTACTACCGGCGGCTTCCACCGCCTTGTTCATCCTCCTTTCGACTCCACCTCGCTCTGGACAGACGTGGAAGGATTCGAGGTAGTGGCGACCGCACGGTTGCTGCGGCCAGCTTCATGTTGGCCACGATGGTGGCGAACAGGCACAGGTCGATTCGAAGGGCCGCACGACGCCATCCTCCAAGGACACCACCGACAATTTCACCAGACGCTTTGCATTCGCATCGGTGGTGTGTGAGCCACTTGCTGCCCCATAGCGCAAGCGAACTTGCCGTCAGCACGTTTCCCAGTTGTCTGCCGCAGGTGCGGCACCCGTTTTTCATCCCACCCGCCCGTTCAAGAGGTTGATACGGCGTCAACAACACAATGGTGGAGTCCCGTAAAAAGTTTGGCAGGATGCGTAGCCAACGCATGGTCGCTCGGCGGGTTGCGATCAGCACGCACATGCGTCAGCATCGCAGCGAGAGGGGCGGTGCAGTGTCGCCGGGCCAATGCTCGTGCGATGTACACCCACATTATCTCGACTGCGACAGTTTGACCAGGCCATCCGTCTATTCAGTCGGCCCGCGGCGGCGAAACATTTGAAACCATGTGGAGGGGTATCGTGGGAGTGGCGAGATCGGCGTCGAGTGCTGCGTCGAGTGCGTACATTTGTTGGACGATGCCGGGACGGCCAGATCATGATGGGCAAGCACGGCATCGATCGTCCAAGCACGGTGTAACATTGGGTAGCGCTGTCGAGGTCACGACGACGACGAAAGCCACGAGGCCAAGTGGAGCAGCGGCAGTCGTTGTCGCACCGCAGGTTTCTCCCGGCATCATGACCCCGTCTGCCGTGCCGCTCTCTGGCTTTGGAACGGGCCGTCGTGTAACCGTCGCCACTTTATTTGTGTGCGCGGGGAGCGATGGCGGCGGCGACCAAGGACTTTTCAGCGCTGGATGCGCTGAACGCCCAGGTTGAGGGGAGCAAAGTCGATGTGCTGAAGAAGCGGATTGAGGAGCTCCAAGCTGAGAACGAGCACCTGCGGTGTCTGCATCAAAAAAACGAAAAGGAGACCCACGAGTTCGTCGCGTACTTTCAACGGGAGCTAGGGGCGCGTGAAAAGGTACCGCACGACGTCCATTCACACGAGTTGGCGCGTCGTTGCGCCGCCGCCATCCACGGAAGGTCTCACCCGTCGTTCGACGATGTAGGTGACGGCGAAGCTCAGCGAAGACCTGAGCGAAGCCAGGACGAAGTTCCATGATGAGACAGAAGAGATGAAGGTCAAGTACGACGTCGACACTAAGCACCTCGTCCAGACGTCCAAGCTCGTCGAGCACACACTGTCCGACAAGCTCAAGATCGCCCAGGAGGACCTGGCCAAGCTCGAGCTGTTCCGGGACATGAAGGAGTCGCTGGAGAAGAAGCTGCAGCAGCTCACAGACACTCTCGACAGCGAGCGCGTCGCGCACAAGGATGCCATCGGGATGATGGAGCGCAAGTTTCTCGAAGAGAAGGCGCGCCACCAGAAAGACACGGACAAGCGCATTGAAAAGATCAAACAGCAATCTCGGGAAGATGCGCGGAACGTTCTCGACGCCGACACACGCAAGATTGTGACCGACAACAAACGCATGGGCGAGGAGCTGCGGTGGGGCAGCGCCACTCGAGCAGCCATCCCTCGTCACGGTGTGGCTGTAGGTTCCAGCTGCAAACGACGGAGGAACTGACCAAGGACAAGATTGCTCTCGAGCACCTCACCAAGTCGCTCAAGTGCGAGATTCAAGTCCATGCCGACAAAGAGCTCGAGTACGCCAAGTACGGCCAAAAGCAGACGCGCGAGATCAAGCAGCTGCAGGCACGTTCCGTTCCCTCGGCGTGTCATCAACTCAACGAGCGGGAGACTAGGCCAAAGTGAAGACGCTGGAAAAGTCGCTGTGCCAAGTTGTGCATGCATTTGAAAAGGAAAAGGTGCTGCTAGCGACCAAGACCGAAAAAGAGGTTCGACATCCCTGGACAACGTTTTTGCACACCGTTGTCTCGACGTAGCTGGACGACGTGAGCTTGGATGCAGATGGGCTGCGCAAGCTGCTCAAGCTCAAGAACAAGGAACTGCGCAACATGAAGCGCCTCGCCCAAACGATCCTGGACCAGCGCACGGACGTAAGCGCTTCGAAATCGAGTCGCTGTCATGATACGGTCGGTGTGTTTGTCCAGGTCGAGCAATTCTTTTTGGACTCGCTTGACATGGTGAAACAACAACTTGTGGACGAAAGGAAGCGGACGGCGGACGCCGAGAAGGTACAGGATGCCAAGCTGGTAGGTATCCACATAAACGCCAGACGCATTTACAGCGACCGACCGCTTAGACGCCTGCCGAGAGAGGCCTCAAGTTTCCTCGACTCAAGACTCGTTCCAGTGCAGGCAACCAGCAGCCGCCGCTCGGTCCACGAGATAAAGTCGACTTGCGCGCATTGACATGGGAGGTACGCCATGGCGCATACCTTCACCGGTTGTGCTTGGAGCATGGTGGGCGTTCAAGCGGTGGGAACTGCCCACGAGCAGGTTCACGATGGCCGGGGCCGTGAACTGATGCTTCATGACACAGGAACGGGAGCGCGTGCTGCGGCTCCTCTTTGCCAAGATCAACAGCATCCAGGGTTTCTTGGACGTGCCGCCACCGCTGGACGATGCCCGATCAAGTACATTCGACACACCCTTTATCACGGAAGTAGCGGATCCGTCAGGTCCGTCGCTGCCACGTCATTTCCCTTCACGACCGCCAACGCATGCCGCGACACCTTCAGATGGGTATTGAGCCAAATGCATTCCATGTTCACCCCTGTATGTCGTCCGTGATGCCCTTGCAAGTACCCCCGATGTTTATTCTTCACGGGACGGGCAACCCACACGCACAATACATCGCATTGCTTCGTGATCTCGCGGTGGTACGGAAGCTCACACGAGTTCAATGCATGCAACGACGTGTATGCGGTGTGCTACGACATGGAGAGGTAGATGTCGATACCCGTACACTCGCACGCGTCCCCCGCGCCGGCGCATCTCGTCGTCGGTCGTCGTGTGGACTGGCGCTTCGACGATAGCACAGATAAAACGAATTAAAGTTTTTATCCCTCATACTACTAGTATATGAATTGGGTATTTCTCAAGATCGTCCAACGAGTGGATATATTTCTCACGGCCGTCCAATTTAAACGTTCGCTAGGTATTTTTATTCCCAATCGTTCACCGATGCATGATCGTAAGCCGGAGGAAGCTGCATGCCTGACAGGATGGACCGGGTGTACATGAGTATAGATCGAAAGTCGCTGGGTCATACCGCTCAGTGGCTGTCGCGCTTTGTGGTGTCGTAGACGGCGGGTGCGGTCGGTCTTTGCTGGGGACCGCTGAAATTCTGGAATGGAGATGAATACCCCCCCCTGGGACTACTTCCGCGGTTTTTGACAGTGGGCGGAGCCATCGAGGGGTCTGGGGACTCTATTGGTCGACACCCTTGTCCTTTTGACGCGGATTTTTGCAATCAATTCGTCCTCTTTAAATACATTAACTGCGAAAACGACATGGTAGACTAGATTGAGTAATGTTGAAAATACTCATGAAATCTCGGGAAAAAGTTACTGCGTAAAGTTATTCCCTATTTAATTTACTATATACAACAAATATTTGTAATCCAGAGGGTATGTAGGTTGAAAACCTCTCAATTTTACTGCGACCTTTGGTTCACAATTGAAACTCACATGGCGACCAATGTGCGGGGTACCAATGCTGCAATGTTCTACAAAGTCTGTCAGTTCGTATAGTCTAACCGGCCCAGGGCCCTAACCGAAGTGGAGCGCCTTGACGTGTTACGGGCATACGCATACCTCAAACACGCCGACAATTGGTTAATACTTCCAGTAAACCAAACCGTCACTGAGACATGGACGAGAGATTGAATATCCCACAAGGCACTTCAACCCCATCGGCAATCCTTCGCTGTATCATGGCCAGTCTCTTCTCGGCTGCAGCACCACAGATTTTTCGCGGAGCCACTTGCTGGTAGATCAGCTTGCTCGTCAAATGGCCCCGCGTCCAAAGAATGAATCGACTA
>NW_008580166.1:984274-994633 GCF_000520115.1 Aphanomyces invadans
AAATGCCAAAAGCGTTTTTTGTTTAAACGTTTTAATTGTCTGTACCAACACAGTCCCTTGGTCTCGTGTGGCGGAAGTTCGTCGTCCGGATCGGGATGAATATGCGGATATTTTGCCGTCACGAATTCGTACTGGTGCTGTTGTGGGCTGCAACATGATGTCAACTTTTTAGTAATACTATTCGGAAACAATCCGGATAATGCGGCTCAACAAGAGTGGCCAAGCGGAAGAAGCCTGCAAAATGCCTCCTTTCGGCCCGCCGTACGACACGAACAACGTGTTCGCTAAAATCCTGCGTGGAGAGATCCCGGCGGACAAGATCTTTGAGACGGATGACGTCATTGCTATACTCGATGCATTCCCGTGCACGCGAGGCCATAGTCTCTTGATCCCAAAGGTGTCTGGGTACACCAACATCGTGGACATGCCAGCGGAGGAGGCTGCCAAGCTGTTCCGGGAGCTGCCACGACTGGCCAAGGCCGTGCAGGAAGCGGTAGGGTGTGACGGTATCAACATTGTCCAGAACAATGGCAAGGCGTCCGGCCAAGAAGTGTTTCACCCGCACATCCATGTCATTCCTCGGTTTCAAGGCGACAAGTTGTTCCAATTGCCAGGTCTCGCTGACCCCATCGATCGAACTGAAGCTGCCTCGTTGCTCAACCTCATCCAAGGCAAGTTGTAAGCAGGATTGTTTTGCACGAATGGCAGTCGCCATGAGAGCCGGCAAACCACACTCCTCATGCAATTCCGCTGTCAGGACTGTTCAAATGACCCAGTAATTCATCGATACGAGCTCTTCAATTGAGCGAGTTCTCCCTGCGGCTGCGCTTGGCATACATTGCACCTGAGCTTTTCATACATGCAAAGGAGCCATGTATAACAACAGTTATTCTACACTACGCGAACATCAAGGTTCGAACAGCTACGAAGTGTATCAGGCAAGCCACCTCGTTTTCCCATCAGCCATCGTACACTGACGGCTGACGGGAAAATGGCATCCCGGCTGTGATGCAAGCTGAACCACCACCCTCGGACGAGGTGCTGATGGCCATCGAGCTAAGGACAGCTAGTAGTTACAGGAAATCCTAGTAGACCTACTGTTCTTGAAGTTCAACATTTTGACCAATCAAATCTGTTCGAGCCGCTGATGTTATCCAAACTGCACAAAAACAAAGCAGAATGCAAGCCATCGTTCATGTCCCGGAGGTATGGGCCCTCGTCGCATCGTTCCAGCCTGGGCTATACCCAGACATTGCGCGGCTCTGCCAGCGCATCCATCTCCATGAGTACCACGACTTCCAGCACTGCAAATGGTTTGTAGCTGGCTCAAGGCTCGTGCCACACCCAGCGCTCAGGTACGTCCGGCGGTTTGAGAGCTCTGGGTTTGGGCCGTTCTATTGGGAGCGCGGTGTCCATGGCGTCCTGAGGCTATTGGCATGCAAACCGGGCTTTCTCGCCATTGTGACAGCTCACGCGGCGTACTTTAATCACATCGACGTCCTCGAACAAGTTTGCCCATCCAAGTGGAGCCACCACTCGGACGCATACGTGGACCGGGTCCGCCGCATCAAGAAGCTTGCGTGGAGCAATTCATTCCGCAACATTTGTTTGGCAGACACGATCGAACCACTGGATCTAGCGGCGATTCAAGGTCATTTGGCGGCCGTTGCACTGCTGTATCGAAATGGTTACCCGTATTCCCACCACGCCCTCGACGGCGCAGCTGAAATGGGGCATTTGAACATTGTGAAATTTCTCGTCGAACAAGTCGGCATGCCTTGCACGACCAAGACGCTGTCGAGGGCCGCCAACAAGAATCATAGCCACATTGTGCAATATCTCATGCTTCACAACATCCAGCCCCTTCCTTACGATTTCAATTGTGGATGTGGAAACTACGGCGAAGTCGCAACAGATCCGTTCGCGTCGGGCAGCGACCGCTGCTGCGTTTGTACGATAATGTGACGCTATGAAATGAATCTAGTGGTTTGTACGAAGAGGGCACTCGGCATCTCGTGCGCTGCATCCGGTGCATCCACTGCACCGTGGGTCTCCCCAACTACATTTCAACAGATTTATCGCATCAGCATAATATTTATGCTAACAAATGATGTGCAATTGCAATACTTTGGACAAATGGTCATGCTGGTATTGAGACCGATACTATCCAAAGCAATAAAACCGACGATATAAAATGGTTAACAAAACGTGTATGAAACAGACACTTGCGATGTTGGAAAAAATTTACTACGTGAATTGTATTTTGAATGCCGACCATTCATTGGCTGAAATTCGTTCCAGTGGTTGCGTGGCAAACAACATGGGTTGGCCGACCGCCGACGCGCCTGACATCGCGATGACGCTTGACGCCGCCCCTCTCGACAAGGCCGTGAAGAATCTCATTTCTGAGGCTTCCGTAGTCTTCGCACGTCTCTCGAGTGGTTCCACTTCTGTGCAGGACGCTGCCTGTGCCTACCGATCGGCACTGCATACATGTGTGCGGGACATGGAATGCGGTAACGAGTTGTCGGAAGTCGTGAAGGCGTCGTTGGCGTTGCTACATCTGTGCGAGATCCTGTACTTGTCAAACTCGTCCACACTTCTGCCGTACGCGTTTGGAGCATGGATGCAAGAGCACTATGGGTCGGTGGAACTGGAAGAGTTGGACGACGCATTCCTTCAGCTACAGGGGCACGTATCTCTGGACATGTCCGACGACGATGCTGCGTACTGGCCGACAATCATCCAGCTTGTGGTCTCAGGAAACGGGCGTAAGGCATGGGAGCTTCTTTCCCGTACCCTATCTTCGTTGCATTCGAAGTACGCCGCTTCCCTTGATAGCATTCGCCACCTCCTTTTCCACATGCCCACGACGTCATCCGATGCATCGTTCAACTGGGCCGCCTGGCATGATGCAATCGACCATCTTCTGCACAACGACCCTCTCGTTCTCTCCGACTCCCACATTCGCCTGCTGCTCGAGTTGCTGTCTGGCCAGCACTTGGACCAGCACGCACGCAGCTGGCATCAACTGGTTGTGGCAAAGTGCTTGCTAGAAGACCCGAAGTCGCACCTGTCGTCGGCAGCGACTGGTCGCCGCATCGTCCAGCGTTTGGAAACTGCGTTCCCGTCGGCACTTCCTCCATTTGAGCAGATCGTGTTGCTCCTGCTTCAGTACGACTTGACCACCGCCTTGGACCACATCCATGACCTGAGCGCAGGTATGCCATCCATTCAGTGCTGGTTTCATGAGGGCAATTTGTGTCCTTTGCTGTTTCGAGTCGTTCTTGCGGCCAGATCTTCGTCGTGAATTCCTTAACCCCTTGCTCGTGCTGGACGATGGCGTTGAGTGAGTGGAGTTTGGACTCGTTCAATTTGTCTTTCATGGGCAGCCGACTGCCGCCATGGAGTTGATGTCAAGGTTCTCACGTGGGTCTGATTGACAGCGTCGTTTCCGTGGTTCCTCGCACATTTGTCCGATTTGTTGATCCGGCAGCGCGAACTGGCGCCGACAGAATCGTTTGTGCTGGCCTTTGTGCAGGCATCGCTCGTCCCGACATTGTCGTCGAGGTCCAGTCTGTGGCCTCTCGTGCCTCTGTACTTGGAGCAGTGCCCGTTAAAAGGTGCGTCCATCAACGTGCCAGCTGCACGCTTGTCGTCGCAGCGCTGACGCGTGCATGCAGGTGGCGCCCTGATCTTAGAGCTGGTGCATCGACTCCCTGTTGAATCGGACTACACTGCAACGAAACTCCTGGATGTGTGCGCCACGTACAACCTCCCCAAGGCCGCCGCCGCCATTGCGACTCGCCGCGGACAGTGGTGGGAATCAAAGCAAAAGGTGGCTATCGCCCTCACGTGGTACCTTCGTGCCAACAACGTGGACGGCATCCATGCGCTGTGCGAATCTATCGTCCAGAATCCGTCGCAGCACGGCCAGCTCGAAGCCGCCGCCAAAGTCCTGTCGACCGAAGCGCCCACATTCTCACCGATTGTGTCGTTCGTGGTGCAATACTACAACGTGACGTTGGTGCTGCGCGACTTGACGCACTTGCAACAAACTGCTGACGATTCCTCGACCAACTCCAGCCATCCAAAGCTCCATGTCGTGCAGCGCGACGCCGCGCGCCGCCTTGGTGACCTTTGTACACAATGCAACATCCCTCGCCACTTGTGGCATTCCACGTGGGCATCGATCGTCCCGCTCGTCCACTTGTCACCGCCCGTGTTTTCAAGCCACGAATTGTTCGGGCTGCTCGAAGCCCTGCAAGACCACGAGATTTCTCTGGACGGGTCTGGCACCGATGACAAGAGCCTCGTTGCCACCTTGCAACACGCCATCGCAGTGGGGTTGAGCCAGACGATGCTCGTCGATGTGTAGGGTATCGCACCCTCCCATGAATCCTAACCATTGTCGATTCCGGCATATTCATCCATGAGACGCGGATCAGCTCACGATGGCAGGTGCCGCGACCTCCGAACTGTCTGACGATACGTCCCGCAAATAGACATGTCGGTGGGTTCGCCGACCTCGGTGTTGTTGCATGGCTCCATGGTGTGGGTCACGTTCGGGTCATTTGGACATTGCGAGAGTTGAGGATGCAGACGAATTCTTGGTTGAAGGAGAGTCGTCATATGCACACCACGAGTAAACACCGCAGTCGTGCGGAAGGATGGCAGTGGGAGTTGCCACTGGCCAAGGAGAGTGCATGGACAGAGCTGTGTATTAGATTCCACGACTGCCGCGTCGACTGCCCTCGTTGCCGGGTCACTCTACGAGTTGGAACTTGTATAACACACAGACCTCGCTCAAATCGAACAATGGGGCGGTCCAAAGTCTTACTTCTCGTTGGTTTATCGAGCGGGGAGTCGTTGAGGAAGTCCAGCACGTCCGACACAAAGTCTCCGCCCTCCGACTTGAACTTGAGCGCCGCTTGGATGGCCTCTTCAAACAGCTACAGCCCATCCCACGTGGCGCACCTCGACCCAGGCGGATGGCCAAGATAAGTGTACCTTGACAACGTTTGTGCCGTCGGCCGCTGACACAAAGGAGAAACCCAAGTTGTGGGTCTCGGCAAACTTAAATTTCTTGTTTGTCACCTAACCAGTACCTTTGACGACCCCCATCAAGATCGACGCTACCTCTACGTCGACGTCGACTTTGTTTGCTGCCAGGAAGCACGGGACTGTTTCGCAGTACTCCCTGAGTTCTTTGTACCAGTCGGCCAAGTGCTGATACGTGGTTTTCCGCGTGACGTCGAATACCTACCACCACACAATCAGCCACGCCCGACTGTGACGAATCGCACGAGAATGCATGCCGCCGCGCCAAAGTAGTACGACGAATGCATGCTGTTGAATCGCTCTTGCCCGGCTGTGTCCCAGAAATCTATCGACGATGAGGAAAAACACACATGAGGCCCTCGTCGGAGGAGATGCTTTCGAGAGCGTGCCACACCGATCTTGACTGTCTTCCCATCTGGCATGGTGAAGTCCTTGCGGAATAACGTCAAGGCAAACGTAGACAACTACAACACAGATGAGGTTGAACCATGACGTGATGAGGCGGCCCGCACCTGTCGCGGCTGGTACTCGTTCATCATGTATCGCTCGACCAACTTGGACTTGCCGACGGCCGAATCACCCAAAAGGATGATCTATCCCGCCCCATCAACTCGACCTCTCTACACGACGCTCCAATTCCAATATACCTTCACGTCAGGATCGCCGAGGCCATCATCGCCTTCCACGCGGCATTCTTCCGCCATCTCCGAAGCGTCACACTGGATCTCGAATCCACACGATATCCGGATAATGGATTCTCATCCGGACATGAGTCTCGGAAGAAGCGATGATCGAAGCGGACGACATGGCATGGGCGATGCTCGTGAAGGACCTCAAGGCCGATCAAGGACATGGCCCGCTGTGCGCTGGAATCGTCATCTACGACCCACGTGGCAATGTGGTGTACGAGGAAGGGTGGTTCCGTGAGGAAACGTCGTTCGAGGCGAAGGCCGCAATGTTCGCAGTGTTGGCGGACGTTGTTCTCGCGCGTACTCACCGCATCGATCTCGATGGACATGTGTTCCATGTCGTGGAGAACGTGTACGGAAATCTGTGCGCCGTGGGGCGTCGGCGGAAGATGGGTCTCATCAGCCAGCGCTTCCCATCAGGCATCCTGGTCGCCGTGTTCCGTTATCCATACTCGTTGCAAACCGCAGTGCCTGTCGTCGCCAAATTAGGAAGGCGCTTGCGATCATAATAGTTGTGTGCGCGCCATGATGAAGATTTGCTCGGGTCCGCGCATGCCGCGAAGGACGCATGGAATCCATTCATTTGTTTATGTCGTCGCCCTGTCCACGCGCTCCTATTGCATTCGTTGGAGCTGTCGATGCATGTGATTTCGCATGAGCATGCGCAACATGGTGCCACCACAGCAGAGGAGGACGCTGGCGTGTGACGGGTCGAACTTGACGGACCACACGACCAACGTGTTGGAGGTGTTTCCCCGATCTGGAATAAAGCTCACCATCGCGTGGTACCCTTCCAGCCACATGCCTTGGTCCACGAGTTTGAAATGCACACTACCAATGCGGTCGTCTTCATTATTCTTCAGGTTTCGTGGCACTGCGACCGACGTCACGCGCTCTTTGCCATGAACTGTGTCTCGACTCGCACCTGCCGAAACCACCGTGCCCTGGACTGTGGGTGCTCCCTCGTCAAACCAGCATCGTTCGTTCCATCTCTGGAATGCAGCATACGTAGAAACACCGCGGAGGAAGATGCTAGCTTCGACTTCATGCCCGTCGGCTTGGAAGAAGATCTCGGCGGCACCGCGGTCAATGTATCGCTCCACCATGCGAAAAGAAAATGGCCAAAAGATCAACGAGCTTCATGGAGTTCAAGATATAATTATCTACATATTTGTATGCAGAATTATTCAGCGTATTTTATTACGCGCGCAATTGGCTCATGTACGATGGCGACGGGATCATCGCACGCCAACATGGCGCTTCATCTAGTCGCGCTTTTTGACGTTGCGGGCGAGAAACAGCATTCCAATGAGTCGAAACCCAAAGTTAAGGCCGAGGAGGGCAGCAACATCGAGAATCATTGATGCTTTGTCGAGCGACCCGTTCTTGAGGACCGCGGCGCCATTGCGGACACAATTTGCGCGCGTCGGATCACATGGAATGTCCAGCACAGTGCTCCAGAATGCTCGCATGACGCCACGGTATGCATACTTGAGGGGGGATATGTACTCGAGCCACGTGAAATAGTTGGGCGTGTTGTCCGTGTTTATAAACAGCCCACCGAACAGGACAAGCGGCAAGATGAGCACGATGCCAATCACTGGGGCAAGGTCAGCGCGGCGCACCATGCAGCTGACCATGTATCCGATGCCGGTGGCAGTCGAGTTGAGGAGCACGAGGTACACGTAGAACGAAAAGAACACGGTGGCATTGTCCGGGCCAAACCCGATCATGAAGTAGAGCGGGACGAGGAAGATCATGGGGAAAAAGATCTGGAACGCGAGCTCCGACACGTTCTTGGCAAAGTACCAGATCGACGACCCGTACAGCCCACCATTGTACTCGCGAGACATGATCGGCAGCTCGAGCGGGACAGCGAGAAACTCGGAATTCGCCGACGAAAACACTTGGTTGATCGTGATGAAGAACAGCACGCCGCTGAAGCTCTGAATGCCCGTTTGGGACATGGTCAAGTTCAAGTAGATGAGCCCAACAATCACCGAAATGAAGATGCTCTGGAAGAAGCGGGCTTTGAACGCCATGTGGTCGCGGATGAGCCGAGTGACGTTGCGCTTGCACAAGACGATGAACTGCCCAACCAAACCGAGTCGCGACTCAGCAAACGCAGCCAGTGCATCGCCTGTTGCGATTTCTGGTGTCGGCCGCACTTGCGACGCTTCGTGCGTGTGCCACTTCTCCACCATCGTGTGGACGCGCGAAGTCGCGTCAGCGTCCAGCTGGATGATCTGCCGCATGAAGTAGTCGGTCGGGTTCATGTACGTGGGGCAGGGGTATCCTATCGAAGCAAAGTACGCGACCGAGTCGGCGGCCGGGCCGTAGTACACGGTGCGGCCGTTCGAGAGCAAGTAGAGCTGGTCAAAGAGGGCAAACAATTCAGAGGACGGCTGGTGAATCGTGGTGAGGATCGTGCGGCCTTCGCGCGCGAGTTTCTGCATGATCTGGACCACGCTCTCGGCCATGAAGCTGTCGAGGCCACTGGTCGGTTCGTCCACAAACAAAAGCGACGGGTTCGTCAAGATCTCGGTCGCAAAGCTCAGCCGCTTGCGCTCGCCGCCCGAGATCCCCCGCACCTGGGCGTTCCCAATGCGAGTGTCCTTGCATTTTCCAAGCCCGAGCTCGTCAATGACAAACTGGACGCGGTCGTGGCGCTGCGCCGCCGTGCACGAGTTGCCCATGCGGAACTGCGCTTGAAACAGCAAGTGCTCCTCGACCGTGAGCGTGTGGTAAAACACGTCGTCCTGCATCACGTAGCACGCGCGCTTGTTCAAGTCGGCGTTCCATGGCTGCCCATTCACCTTGACGTGGCCCGAATACGCCTTGTTTCGCCCGGCAATGATGTCGAGCATCGAGCTCTTGCCCGCGCCGGACGGCCCCATGATCACGACGAGCTGGCCCGACGACGCGAGGCCGTTTACATTCTTCAAGATGACTTTGGTCTCGACGACCCGGCGCGCTTTTTGGATTTTTGCCGTCAATTCATCGATCTGCCACTCGATCGCGAGCTTGGGGACCTGCCGAAGGGCCGTGGCAGCTTTCAACGACGGCCGCGGACTGCCGTGGCCAGTCGTTGTCGCCTGCGTGTCAACGCTGACTTTGGGTGTGTTGACCGTGACAAAGTGGCTGTCGGACGCGACGTCATCGACTGGAGCAGACATGCGGCTGGAGCGAGCGGCCGGAAATTCGATGAATGCCGACTGAAGCGACGAATCGAACGCTAGCGAGTTCGACGACGGCGGGTGTTTCACCTTGAATCGTTTTTCTCGAGATTACCACGCGGTCGAGATTACGGCATTCCCAAGATAAACGAAACCGATGCGCCATCGCGTCGATCGGCGAATCCTCTGCCATTACGATCACGACGGCCTTGCTCGATCTCTGGCCACGTGGAAACGTCATGCCGGATTCGGCCCATCTGCGTTTGAATTCTTCGCACAAGCCCGTCGCGCGACCATGCCTCGACCGACAGAACCATCCGCGCCGTTTGGAATGTCCAAAACGGCCGCATGCAGTCATGGATCTCTCTTGGACAGCTCGACGACACTTGCTTCAAGGATCTCCACTGGCATGACATCGCGTCGTGAAGGAAAAAGCGTCGTCGCGAGAATGTCGTTGTGCAGGTGGCGCAGTGCCTGGAATATATTAGACATTATCGAACGACGAGCAACCAAGCACCGCCGCCGACTTAGTGCTTTTGGCGAATGTTGACCCAGAGCCAGACGACGCCGATCGTGCGAAACATGACGTTGATCGCGACGAGCGACACAACATCCACGGCGATCGAGTCCTTGTTGAGCGCCATGTTGGCCAGCACTTGCGCACCGGACGTGGCTTGGCACGGCCGGGACGCGTCGCACGGGATGAACTCGACCGAGTTCCAGAACGCCCGGCTGATCCCGCGGTACCCGTACTTGAGGGGCGAGATGTACTCGAGCCACGAAAAGTACACGGGGGTGTTGTCCGCATTGAGGAAGAGACCGCCAAAGATGAGGAGCGGCAGGATGATGACGATGCCCAAGATCTGGGCGATTTGCGGGTGGCGCGCAATGCACCCAACCATGTACCCGAGGCCGACGGCGGCGCTTGCCACGAGCACAAAGAAGAGGTAGAACGTAAAGAACACGCCGGCGTCGCCGCCAAAGCCCACCATAAAGTAGACCGGGATCAGGAACAGCATGGGAAAGAAGAGCTGAAACACCAACTCGCTCACGTTCTTGGCCACGTACCAAACCCACGCCTGGTACAGCCCGCCATTGTACTCGCGAATCATGATCGGGAGCTCGTTCGGGACGGCGGCAAACTCGGGCGTTGCGTTCCCAAAGAATTGGTTGATCACGACAAAAAACATCGCGCCGGCGAACGACTGAATCCCGGGCTGATCCTTCTTCAGCTGAAGGTATATCAGCCCCACGATGACCGCGATGAACAGCGTCTGACCCACGCGGGCCTTGAACCCGAGCGTATCACGAACAAGACGAGTTACATTGCGCTTGCACAGGACCGAGAGCTGCCCGGCGACGCCCAAGTGCGAGCTTTCAAACGTCTTCCCTTCGTCCTCCGACGTCGTATCCGACGTAGTCTCTGACGGCGC
>NW_008580166.1:1007812-1009082 GCF_000520115.1 Aphanomyces invadans
TGGCGGTCTTCGTGAGGGTGTCGGCAACCATATCGGCTGTGGGGACGAATTGCAGTGTCAAGATGCCGCCGCGGACGAGTTCGCGAAGGTAATGATGTCTCACGTCGATGTGCTTTGTTCTCTCATTGACTGCTGTAGTGTTGGCGGTGGCGATGGCCGACTTGTTGTCGCAGTGCAGTGTCAAGCAGTCTTGCTCGGATCCCAGGTCGCGGAGCAGGGCGCTGAGCCAGACGGACTCGCGGGCAGCTTCGGCCGCAGCGATATACTCGGCTTCACAGCTCGAGAGTGCCGTGATACGCTGGCGTACGCTTTTCCACATGAGCATCCCGCCGAGGTACATCCAGCAGAAGCCGGTGGTCGAGCGACGGTCGGGTCGAGTCGCCCAGCTGGCGTCGCAAAATCCGGTAAGGATTGGGTCGTCGTGTCCGAATTGTATCCCGAGCTGTCTTGTTCCGGCTAGGTAGCGGAGAACGCGTTTGGCGCCGATGAGGTGCGGCGCTCGCGGTGCGTGCAGGTGGCATGAAAGTCGCTGAACGGCGTGAGCGATGTCGGGTCTTGTACACACCATGAGGTATACGAGTGATCCTATGATTGCGCGATACTCCCCTTGATCGACACTTGGTTGACTCTCGTCATGCCATAGCTCTTCTTGGTCCGCGACTTCGGGTGTAGCTACCGGGTGACATGTCTTCATGTTGAAACGATTGAGCACCTTGTCCGTGTAGGCGTCTTGGATCATGGTGAGCTCGCGGTGGTTCGTGGAACGGGTGACGCGGACACCGAGCATGTAGTGAAGCGGTCCTTGACGCTTCAGGTTCATCTTGGACGCGAGTTCTTCCATAATGCTGTCCATTTTGTTTTGCGTAGGGGCGGCCACGATGAAATCGTCAACATAGGTGCCAAGGATCTCCATCTTGGGTCCTGTGCCGCGCGTGAAGACGCATGGGTCGTGGGGACATTGTTTCCAGCCAAGCGCCGTGATCTGCTTCTTGCAGTGGATCTCCCATTCGTGACCGCTCTGGTTGAGACCATACAGTGCCTTCTGTACGAATGCAGCCTTGCCGGGTGCGGTTTCATGTCCTTCGGGTTCGATTGCCCAGATCGGTTGAGCTAACGTGGCTTGGATGTAGGCGTTGATGGCGTCGGCTTGTTCCAAGACGAGGTTGCGTGCTGTGGCGACAGCGCAGATTGCGCGGACGGACGTCATTTTGATGACATTAGACGACGACTCGTCGTAGTCGACGCCGGCGATCTGGTTGAAGCCTTTCAA
>NW_008580166.1:1020660-1021728 GCF_000520115.1 Aphanomyces invadans
GTTGGCGGTGGCCGATGGCGCGGCAGACGGGACCGAATGCGTGGAAGGTGGCTGCGAGTCGTTGATGATACCATCGGAACGACGGCCCGTGTCGAATGTCGAGGACATTCGGCGAAAGGCCGACTTGAAGTACGATGTGGTCTGAGACTCCGTCTTAGTCGGTTGGGATGGCGTGTCTGCGGTGTCGGTACGTGGCTCATCATTGTCGCTATCCTCATCCTCGTCGAGTGTTTGGGGTAGGTCCGCGGTGCCGAAGAACTCGGTCTCCAGGAACTTGACGTGGACGCCGTGGGTCATGCGCTCGTTTTCGACGTCGTACAGCTTGTAAGCCTTCATGTTCTCCGTGTAACCCACCATGACGCAGAGTGTTGCCTTAGGAGCCAACTTGTTGCGACGCTCCGGTGCTTTGATCATGTTGAAGCACTTGCAACCGAAGACGCGCATGTTGGCCAGGCGCCGTGATCTGCTTCTTGCAGTGGATCTCCCATTCGTGACCGCTCTGGTTGAGACCATACAGTGCCTTCTGTACGAATGCAGCCTTGCCGGGTGCGGTTTCATGTCCTTCGGGTTCGATTGCCCAGATCGGTTGAGCTAACGTGGCTTGGATGTAGGCGTTGATGGCGTCGGCTTGTTCCAAGACGAGGTTGCGTGCTGTGGCGACAGCGCAGATTGCGCGGACGGACGTCATTTTGATGACATTAGACGACGACTCGTCGTAGTCGACGCCGGCGATCTGGTTGAAGCCTTTCAAGACCCAGCGAGCTTTCCAACGAACGACGTTTCCTTCAGCGTCCGTTTTACGAGCGTAAGTCCATCGACCCCCGATGACCTTTCTGTCATGGGTTGACCGTTCAATGTTGACGTCATCGAATCTCAACACTCCCCTAACCCTGATGACGCGTCCTGGTCACACTTGGAAGTTCTTGGGGCAGTTGGGTCTGCGACGAGGTGATATGCGGCAGAGGGACATTTTGTTGGCGTGAGACCATGGTCCAGCCCACGAATTTCTTGATTGCGTGTTTCGTGGCGGTCTTCGTGAGGGTGTCGGCAACCATATCGGCTGTGGGG
>NW_008580166.1:1021828-1023865 GCF_000520115.1 Aphanomyces invadans
ATCAGGTGCTCCTTGACCGTCAGCGTCGCGTAAAACACGTCGTCTTGCATCACGTACGACGCGTATCGGTTCATGGCCTTGGTCCACTTGTGGCCGTTGACGGTGACGGTGCCGGTGAAGTTTTTGTTGCGACCAGCGATCACGTCGAGCATGGAGCTCTTGCCGGCGCCGGACGGCCCCATGAGTACGACGAGCTGACCAGGGCTCGCGCTTCCGTGGTTGTCTTGAAGGATGACCTTGTCCTCGACTTGCTTTGTCACTTGGTTCTTGATTTTGACCGTCATGCACACGTTGGCCCACTCGAGCGTCATCTTGGGGACATCGACGAGCATGGTGGCACCGACCTTGGGCGTCGGGATTTCAATGTAGTGCTGCTCTTCAGGTTGCTTGGCGCCGCCAGACATGCTTGGTTCGTCGGCGATTCTAGAATGACAGGTCGCCGCGGCACAATGCCGCAGTGGGAGCGAAATCGCGACTTCCCAGGTGTTCGCCGCTGAAACGACATGCATGTAAGAGGAACAGATCGAAATAAAAAGGGTCCAACAGACCCAAAATGCATAAGAATGTATTGTCCCGCGCATTTTGTCGTCCACCGGACGCAATTCATTGCATAAAAATGGCCAGTTGAGTTGGTCAGAACGTGGGAAATCGATGGAAATTTCCAGCGGAATGATTGGCACAGGTTCGGATTACCTGCCACGGCGGATTACTTTGCCAGCACGGCGGCGCCCGAATTCCAATCGACCGTGCGTGCGCTTCTTCAAGCACGGCGATCGCTCTGCCGAACGAGTGCACGACCGTCGCGACGAGTGTTTGGTTGGATCTAGAGAACGGATGGACCAAACAACGTTTGCTGTGTGTGGGGGGGGAGATCCCCCTCGGCCTCTTTTCGGTGGCCATCTGGTATCCATTCAATTGTACGAAATGCATCCACGCGAGTCCTGGCCCCTTCCAACGAGCCGAGGGGCCACCGACGTCCACGGAGGCGAAGGGCACTATGGGCACATTTCGCGGAGGACACCACGCCCTGCCGCCCACGGGGCTGCTTGTCGCAACAGCAGTCTGCGTGAGTTGGATAGATCTCTCTGAGCAAACGTTCACTGCTCGAGATGCACGACGCGTATAAGGTATCGAGCTCGCGATGGAAGCCTTCAACGACAGGGCTTTGCACGCCAGTCAGGCGAGATAGTGCACACCTGGGTGTGCGTGAGGACGGAACTTGAAAACGACGAGCGTTCGATCGAAGTGGACGCAGGTTGAATCCGAGCGCAACGTCACCGATTGGGCGCATCATGAGTGCCAAGCGCGCGACCACGTCCATCTTCATGGAGTCCTCGTTCAGCGCCATGCCATGGTTACCCCTTGGGCTCCATATCGGCGTTCGAATGCCTCGGCATCGCATGCAATGCGCTCCACAACGCTTGGCTCGTGCCCTGTAGCCGTGTGACTAGGTAGTGTCATGCGAAGGAGACGGACGGGCGTGGTGTCCGCGTGGAGGGAGCGGTCCTCAAAGATGGCCAGCGGCAGGACGATCTGCGCGACCTGGGGCAGGCGTGCGATGCTCCCTTGCGTGTACCCGAGCTCGACGGCCGCGCTCACCACGAGCACAAGAAGGTAATGACTACGCCGACGTCACCGCCAAACCCGAGTATCGAGTAGTTCCGCACCAGGAAGAGCAGTGGCAACGCGACTTGAAACGAGTTTACTGACGTGCTCGACCACTTACCCAAGCATCGCACACCCCTCCGTTGTTCTGACGAGTCCTGACGGGGATCGGGACGCTTTTGTAGAGTCATGTACGCAAACACGAAGACTTGGTGCCGGCAAACGACTGCATCGCCTTCGGGTCGAGGGGGTGATGAGGCCCATGATCAAGGCAATGACCAGTGTTTGGCCGGCCTTCGCTTGGAACCCCAGGATGTTGCAGAGTCCAGCACGTTGATTTGGCGCATGAAGTAGTCGGTCGGGTTCATGTACGTCGGGCACGGCAGCCCCTGCGACGCAAAGGACGCAACGGCCTCGTGGCCACCTCAGCGC
>NW_008580166.1:1033105-1035612 GCF_000520115.1 Aphanomyces invadans
GTACGTGGCCACTGAACAATTCGATTGGCGTCTTAACACATGTCGATGTTTGGAGGACACGGTTGCAGATGAAGGCGGCTGTGTTGACTGCCTCGGCCCACCATCGTGGTGCCATACGTGCGTGCGTTAGCATGGCGAGCGCCATTTCCATCAGTGTTCGATGGGTACGTTCGGCGACTCCGTTTTGCCATTGGTTGTCAGCAGCGGACATCTCATGCTTGATCCCTTTTGTAGCCAACCAGTCGTTGAACGCGTGCGACACGAACTCGGGGCCGGCGTCCGACCGGAATGTCTTGACTTGGCGTCCGGTCTGGCGCTCCGAGTAGGCCACGATGGTCTGGAAATTCTGCATTTGCGTGGCGGCATCGGTGGAGTGAACAAAGCGAACGATCTTGTACCCGGTACGGTCGTCTACGTATACCGTGTAGTATTGACAACCGCCGAGTGACTGCGTAGGTAGTGGTCCTTTTGTGTCGGCGTGCCAGCACTCCCCTGGAGCGAACGTGCGCGTGTGGGTTTTGGGCGCGCTGACGCGATGCATCTTGGCTCTGGGGCAGTCCATGCACGGACTCGCCGGTGCCGTGAGTTGCGATGGCAGACCAAGTCCGGCGCGAGCACAGGCTCGTAGTGCGTCGATGGGCAGGTGGCCGATGCGATGGTGCCATAACGAAGGTATGTCTCCCAATGTTGCATTCGCGTAGTCCGTGACACAAGTGCCCTTGAGGATGTACAGTCGTTGGTCAGGCATTATCGACGCCGTTGCGACTTGCGTTCTTCCACGGTAGATGATACACGTGTCCTTTTGGAATTTGACACTCACTTTCGGGTCGGCGTTCATGAGGGCGGGGATGGACATCAGGGTCATGGGCATTCCCTCGATCAGCAGCACGTCGGACAAGGTAATCGTCTTGCCGCATGGAGTCTTGATGTTGAGCTTCCCCATTGTAGTTGCGACGCTACTCTTGCCATTGGCGACCACCACCCGCCGGTCGCACGGGCTCGTGTCGTGGAGGTGGTGGCTGGCTCCCGTCATGTGGGACGACGCGCCCGAGTCTACGACAATGTGGTTTTGCATGGCGCCGAGTGCCTGCGTAGTCGCGGAGTTTGCTGCCACATCCATGGCCGCGTTACTTCCTTCGTTTTCGGCGGTTGGTGGTGTGCCGTCGGCATCGGTAGCTTCGGCGTCGAGTGCGGCTTGTGCCGCGCGTTGATGGCGGCGGAGGCTGCGCTGGTACATGGTGTGCCATGGTGCGTTGCCGGCGAGAAATGGGTACGAAATGTACGCGTTGGGCGACAGCCATGGACGGTAGTGTGCTCCGTTGGCTTGGTCCGACAGGTCTCGGTGGTGGAACGCTCTCATGTCGTATTGAGTGACTAGGAACGGGTGGGTCATCCAGTTCGGCACGGTTGGGTCATTGTCGTCGATGAAGCGACGGAGGCGAGCGATTTCCAAGTCGCGGCGGCTGTGGAAGGTCACTGTGAAGATTTCCCCATGGAGCAAGACTTGGCGGATTGGACGGACATCCCAGTCCCAGGTAGGATCATCTTGCAACGGATCGTCGACTTCGTGTTCTACCATTGTAGGTGCGACTTCGATTGCCGAGAACATGAAGACGGCGTTGGATGACGTTTGGTCGCCGTCTGCGCCGCGGGCGTTACGTTGCCCGCCGCTGGTTCGTCCGCCTGAGCTAACGGGTCTTCCCTCTTCGCGTGCCTTCTTGCGGCATTCGGACTGCCAGTGTCCGTCCTTGCCGCAGTAGTGGCAAGTTCCAGCAGTTTTGTTGCTGGTCCGTCCGCGGTCATTGCGGCCTCTACCTCCGCCGCGACCCCCACGACTGTTGCGGCCGCCTCGACCATCATTGTTGGCGCCTTGGGACATTAACGCGCGGTCTTCGTTGGCGTGTCCGCTGGGGGGTTTGATTGCGCCGCTCTTTATAGCGGCCTTCCATTCTGACTCTAATTGAGTCTTGACTTCCATCATTGTAGGTTGGGTTGCGGCGTTGAGAAGGCGGTCGACTATGTGACGAAACTCCCAGGGCATGAGCGCCAGGAGCTTGACCACGCGTTGTTCCTCCGACTCGGTGTTGCCGACCTCCGACATGCGAGTGATCATCTCTTGGAAGCGGTGGATGAAGTCAGGTAAGGTCTCTTGACGAGAGTTCCAGTTGAGTTTTGCCCAGTCGCGACTGACTTCGACGCGGTCAATGTTGGTCGTAGGTTGGTGGTACTGTTTCAAGCGACCATACGCCGTCCGGGCCTCGTAGGTGTCTTGGACGTGTCGGTATTGGCTTGGGTCTAACGTTTCGATCAGGATCCCAAGTGCCTTTTGGCTGTCCGCTTGTTCCACGGTTCCGGACGCGATGGTGTGGAGGAGACCCTTTGCCATTAGTCTCCCTTTGAAGTAAGTCTTCCAGCTGCGATAGTTGTGTTCCGTGAGCTTGATGGTTGACGTTGCGATCGTAGCCATCGTTGGGGCCTTCTTGTTGCTGTTGCGTGGTTTGGGCTCA
>NW_008580166.1:1045664-1047685 GCF_000520115.1 Aphanomyces invadans
GAAGTAGTCGGTCGGGTTCATGTACGTCGGGCACGGCAGCCCCTGCGACGCAAAGGACGCAACGGCCTCGTGGCCACCTCAGCGCATGGGTACAACTGGTCAAACAACGTAAAGAGGTCGGACGACGGCTGGTGGATCGTTGCCAGGAACGTGCGGCCCTCGCGCGCGAGCCTCTGGATGACCGTCGACTTGCTTCGTCACTTGGTTCACGTCGATGAGGCCACCGTTTAGTTCTCGTATATGAACGTGAAACGAAATTGCCCAAACGTAGTGCAGTAAGCCCGATCAAAGGCTTCACTGCCTTTCGACGTCAGGAGCACGTACTCAACTCCATGCAGAGCTCCCCCCTTGGTCGAGCAAGCCGCGAACTCTCTCGTGCCGGCGGGGCCATGCAGGTCATCGCGCTGCCTCGCCTGAAATGTCATTTCTTTCGTTTTTGTCACTTATGTGATACAAATTCGACACCAAAATAATCCGTATCACTTCGAAGAAGTTGCCTGTCAAAACTTATTTCTTTCATGGAAGTGATACTTCATTCCAAACCAAAACGACATGGCATGCGCTTTGACGCAAGTCGAGCTCGCCCGATGAATGACGGTGACCCTTCCATTCCCGTCCCCCCTTTAGTTGGGACCAGATCGAGCTGAAGAGGACTGGCTTGTGCTTTGTCCGCAGTCCAGCCTCGCCTACAGTGAACCCCGGGCAAAGCCGACATGGTTTCATCCTGAAAATGCGTGGATGCAGAATAATATCAATATATTCAAATTCTGTGAATGCGTACAACTTGATTGGCTATAACTAGAAGAATTTCAGTCAGTCAATCACAGTTCTAATTGTATCTGCACTGCAATTGGTCAAAAGGAATGGCATTTCTGACAGTGTGTTGGTATCTAAGTATACAGGTGGCAGAATTTTTTATATCAGATCATGTTTTGGAGGTGGTCGGCATTTTTTAGGGTTCACTGTAGCGTTCACAGACTCGATGGCACGCGCGACACTGCTCGATGTGCCTCATCGTGGAGATGACAGCGAGGGAAGGGCAGATTACTCCTGTGGCGCCGAAGGTTATATCTAGGCCAGCGTTGTGGTGGGGGAATGCGAACACGGAGTCCAGTGCCCCACATCGTTGGCGAGAAATGTCATGACAGCACAAAACCACGCAGAGGCCGGAAGAAATGCCGAGGCATCATGAGCGCACGCACCCCCACCGTGGCGCGCACCAACGCAGTGCATCTGTCGACGGGGATCTGAAGGACTCTCTTTGGGACTCTTTTCAAGCCCGCTCGCGTGCACGAACGCCGTCGAGTCTTCCCAGTACAAACAGAGCATGGTCGTGGCAAAAACACCTTCAACCATGAGATCCTCTTTAGTCGGTCGTGAATCAATTCTGTCATCTCGCCCCGTCGTCATCTCATTGGCGCCGTAATAGCGACCACACCGCGCCACGTCAAGGGTGGCCCAAGGCACACAATTGCATTCGCTATGGACAAGCAGTCGCATTTCGTGGAGGTTCATTCACCTCGTGCTAGCCACACAGTCCCGTCGATGCCCAAGATGTCTGTGGAGTGGGCCAACGTGTCATTCAGCGTGCCGGCCAAAGACCCCACGACGAAGACGATCTCGGACAAGCTGATCCTGCGCGATGTGCACGGAAGTGCCGCGCCCGGCCAATTTGTCATCATCATGGGACCGTCCGGCGCCGGCAAGACGTGCCTTCTCGACATCATCGCTGGCCGCAATCCGCGGTACACGGGCTCCGTCACCGTCAACGGACTCCCGTGGTCAAACGAAACGAATCGATTTGCGTCGTACGTGATGCAAGACGACGTGTTTTACGCGACGCTGACGGTCAAGGAGCACCTGATGTTCCAGGCGGAGCTCCGCATGGGCAAGGCGTTCAACGCGGCCGAGCGCGAGGCCCGCGTGGACTACGTGATCGACGAGCTGGGTCTGACCAAGTGCCGCGACTCGCAGATCGGCGGCGCCACGGACGTCCGCGGATTGTCTGGCGGCGAGCGCAA
>NW_008580166.1:1055485-1057837 GCF_000520115.1 Aphanomyces invadans
TGGCCAGACGATCTACAACGGGAAAGCGTCCGAGGCGGTCGCGTACTTTGCGTCGCAGGGGCTGCCGTGCCCGACGTACATGAACCCGACCGACTACTTCATGCGCCAAATCATCGTGCTGGACCCCCAGTCGGAGGCCGCCACACGAGTTGAAGCGTTGGTACAAGCGTGGAAGCGCCGCGAGGCCGTCGCACCTGCAGTCCACCCTGCCTTGAACTCCGACGGAGCGACGTTTGAGAGCTCGAGTTTGGGGACTGGTGGTCAACTCGTGCTGCTTTGCAAGCGCAACGTGATGCGGCTGGTGCGCGATCGGCTGAGTTTCAAGGCCCGGATTGCTCAAAACTTGTTTGTGTCCATTGTCGTGGGGCTCATCTACCTTCAACTGAAGAAAGACCAAGACGGAATCCAGAGTTTCACGGGGGCGCTCTTCTTCATGACGGTCAACCAGTTCATTGCGAACGGGATGCCCGAGTTCTCGAACGTCCCCACTGAGCTGCCGATCATGATCCGAGAGTACCATGGCGGGCTGTACCATGCCTGGGTCTGGTATGCCGCCAAGAACGTGAGCGAGCTCATTTTTCAAGTGTTTTTCCCGATGGTGTTCCTGCTGCCCATGTATTTTATGATTGGGTTTGGGGGCGATGCCGGCGTGTTCTTTTCGTTCTACGTGTTTGTGACGCTCCTGTGCAGTGCCGCGGTCGGCATGGGGTACATGGTCGGGTGCATCACTCGCCGCCCGGACGTGGCCCAGATCCTTGGGGTCCTCGTCGCCCTCCCCATGGTGATTTTTGGCGGCCTCTTTATCAACTCCAACACGACGCCCGTCTACTTTGTCTGGCTCGAGTACTTGTCGCCACTCAAGTACGGGTTTCGAGGCCTGAGCCGGGCGTTCTGGAACTCGATTGACGCCATTCCGTGCACGACAGGCCAGCACTGCCAAGCGCTGACGGGCGCCCAAGTCTTGGCCAACATGGGACTCAACAAGAACTCCATGATTGTCGACGTCGTCGCGTTGCTCTGCGTCAACGTCATGTTTCGGCTCATCGGGATCACATGGCTCTGGTGCAGCATTCGTCGAAAGGCCCACCGTTAAAACACGAATTGATTGCATCGACCTTTGCGTTGTTCATGGCAAATTCTCCGTTCCCACACATGGAATCCTTTCCAACGCTCGGTCAAATCGAGCCAACGCATCGTGTTGCTCGCTCAACAGCGCCATGACTCCGTCCAGCAGCTCTTTGCTCACGGAGTCGCAATCACCTGGGACGCCTGTAACCCCTAAACGTATCCCATGCAGTGCTAGCTTGTGGGGGAAGCGCACACCCCCCAGCTGCTCGTGACCATATCTCTAACCTACCGAGATGTGTATGTTGCGCGAAATAAGTACTTCCTAAGTTTCACTCAGCATCGAGTTCAGCAAGTGCATTGTCTCCTTCCTCGTCACGATCGCCATCAACGTAAAGTAGTTTCCATGCAACAAGGCCGCTTTGTTCCATACGATATCCGGATAAGATATCCGGATAATGCTCGAGTTGCGGCAAATTCCTGCGTTGTCAACATGGCGGCCATTGCCTTCGACACGCATGGGTTCGTGCCCTGCATTGTCTTCGCTCGATCCAGTACTTGGTCGAGAGTGGCTTTGACGATGCTTCGTATCTCTCCAAGTACGACACCCCTCGTCCATCGCCGCGCTCTGTTTTCGACCCTTGCGTCTGCAAAGGATTCGAGCTCACCAGCGCGCTGTCGTCACGTCAGCTTTACAAAGAGTTCGCGAGTTCGATGTTGTGGGCAGCATGGCGCTGTTCATTGCCGTCAATCGCAAGGACCTTGTCGAGGGATGGGATGCCTCCGAAGTCGACCACATGCATTAGTCGTTTCAACGACTGTGTACCAACCACTTTGGTTGGGCCTTTGGAATGCGTCACAAACGGTCAGCTACTCCTTGATGTTTTAGGTTACGCCCACAGTGTCCTTTTTTCCGAGAAGCTACGTCATTGCAAGACCGTCTATTGTCCAACAAGTTGACATAGGCACGAACCCAGATTCGTCGCACAGTGCTTCTAGCTACTCCAAAGATCTCAGCCACTGCGGCATGAGCCCCGTGTGGCAGCTTATTGTTTTCTCGTACAAGTGCCAGAAGCTGGTGCAAGATGGCGTTGCGATCCGTGTTGGTCAAGTCTTTGGCGCGCATTTTGGGATCTTGATGCTCAAGATTGGCCACATCCATCCGGATGACTGGGTATCCGGATATCTGGATACGATCCGTACATTGATGTTGTCCTTGTTCTCTTGGATAAAGTATGTAATTTTTGTTTCGGCATCGAAATTCTCGGTGTTGTCTGTTTTGGTGGG
>NW_008580166.1:1060903-1063059 GCF_000520115.1 Aphanomyces invadans
GCATTGTATTTCGCGATGCCTCAGGTCACTCAATCGAGCGATTGCTAAACTAATGTATTTCCCTTTATAAATTGATTTTTGTGGTCCCTATGTCCTTGGTTTTGTCTGTTACAATTTATACTTTTGACTGGGAGCAAAAATTGAGGGATCTCTGTACTGCCACCATAACCACTTGAAGTGACCCCAAAAATTCATTTCTTGTCCAAATTTACAGTTAATGCGGAATATCGCAAAAGAAAGTGAATGAAATTGTGAAGGAATCTTCCATTGGAAGCGACGCGGCAAACAGGAAATTTTGTGGTCAGAATTAACTTTGCGTTAGAGCCACCAGATAATAATACAAAAACCAAAATATATAATAAATATTTGGGCCCTGTCGGAACATTTGAACTTCCCGTCATGAGCAGGGATCAACGCCTCAGCCGAAATTGACCGACGAAACAAAACGTGAGGTCGCCGTCATGTTGCGCGAGAACTTACGCATGGGCAAAATGCCGCGTGGAACAGTCAAGGCTGTCGCCGCGCGCTTTGAGCTTGACCGGAGCACTCGACCGAGTTGGACCTCCCACACGCTACACAGCCGCTGAGATAACTGAAAAATATAAGAAGTACCTCGAAACAAACGCAGCACAGCTCCATGAGAGGCATGGCTCAAGCCACTGGCATATTAATCAGTATCCTTTGCCGGGCTCTCAAGACGGGTATCATGAAGCGCCGCTCGTCCCGAATCAAACCTCTGCTCACCGACGCCAACAAGGTCGAGCGCCTCGCCTTCTGTGGAGCACATTTGAACCTCACCAATAACGCCATCAACGAGTACATTACTGCTAATGATTTCAAAAGCTCCAACGCTGAGACCGGCGAAGCCCGTCTCAGCAACAACAGCAAGTGTGTCTTTCTTCAAGATGACAACGCGACGCTGCACAGCAAAATCGACGACGAAGCTCTTGCCAAAGTATCCACTCATGGGTGGACGTTCCGAGTTCATCGGCAACTGCCCAACAGCCCCGACTTAAACGTGCTCGACCTTGGTATCTTCGCTTCCATTCAGACCCTACAGTACAAGATGTTTAGTCGCTCTGTGGATGATGAAATTGCGTCGACAATGGCGGCATTTGACAATCTCGAGGTAGATACCTTGGAGAATGAGTTTCTTACCCTACAAGCTGTTATGCGCTTGGTTTTAGAACAAAGTGATGGTAACCAGTTCAAGCTCCCTCATCTGAACAAGGCTGCCATGCGTCGTGCTGGAAACCTCGTGGTGAATTTGACCTGCCCAGTGTCGCTCCTCTTCGAGGCCAACGGCCTCCTTTAAACAATGAGTCCATGAGTTGTGGCATTGTAATTATAACCAATAAAACACGCTTCATGTATGCTTGTCCAAGCATATAGAAATGGTGGAAGTAACATGAAAAAGTCGATTTTTGAATGGCGGAAGTAATTTAAAACAGAGGAAGTAAATGCACACATGAAAAAAATTGTTTTTGCGGAGCAGCGCTGGCAATTGCTTTGATCGGGCCATGTTCTATCGTAAAAGAGAGTTTGCGTGTAGTGCTAGAGCTAAAATATCTATACCTATCCTTAAAGTACTGGTACAAGAAATCACGGAATGTAGATCGCAATATATTTAAATGCGCACACCGCATATAGTCGACTCTACCGCCAATTTTTCAAAACAACTCAAGCCAAACGCGTAGACAAGCTGTCTACAAGCGCCTTCAAGAAGTCGGTACTTATCATTTTCCACGGCAAAGCAATTTGCCGCTTCAAACAAGACACATTGTCAAATTGCTCCCCGCCCTGGTAAACATGGTAGGAGAAAACCCCCCACTCTTTTAATAACGTTCATCGTGGGACTCTTGCATGACCATTCCATGAGAACGACGTCCGAGTCTTCAAAGTACTTCTTCATATCCTTGGAAGCGTGGATGGAGGCGTTGTCTCGTTGGAAGACAGCAATCTGGTTTCGAGACGTTCTTGCACTTCGTCGAAAAACAAGAATAGATAAAGTGGCCGTCAGAATGATTAGCCACTCTTTACTTCGAGGTGATTGTGAATAGCGTTACGTGATTGGATCCAGTAATTCGAACTACGGCATATTATTCGGCGAATCAGGACAGATCACAGTATTTTTATTCATCGCAACAGAGCTGAAG
>NW_008580166.1:1064241-1067875 GCF_000520115.1 Aphanomyces invadans
TTTATTCATCGCAACAGAGCTGAAGCAATTTTATCACAGGTTATGGGATGATAGGGATGCAAATGAAATGTGAGGTGGAGTTTAAATTATTGCGCGCGGGCGGGAAAATAATATCATCAGCCAATGAAGTCTCTGTATTCTGGATATCGATTATTATTGGACAAAAACAAAGTTGAAGCCGAAGAATATTCGAGTGGCGAACCATTCTGACGACCATTGTATGTCTCTTGAAATACTTCTCTGAACCCCAACGTCCTTCTAGAAATGCGGCATCTACAGTGAGCGGCGGAAAAATTACCCCCGAACTAGAGAAATATCTTGAAATGTGTATAGGAGGTAATATTACACTCGACGAGAATTGAAGTGCAATATCCACGATGTTTAGTAGAAAATCCGTGGCAGCGCATTTTCAAATGAGCGATTAATGGTTTCATATGACATGTCCTCCCAGGCTTCAAAAGTTCGCTTAACCATAGCCATGCGTTTTTCAGCTGCAGGCACAAACGGCTTTTCGTGAAGCCACTTGTAACGAAGCTTGCTCTTCAATGGCCCCATGACACCAACATCCAAAGGTTGAATAACACTTGTCGAATACTTGGGCAATATTTCCAAATCGCTAAGCAATACAGACGACATTATATCATGCGACGCCACAGACACATGACAGTCAAGATTGTCAGCCAAAGTCACAGAAGGCCCATCAATTTCGAACTTGAGCAGCTGACATACAGTTCCCAGACTCTTGTATCCATCCACGCTTTCTCTTGCACGACGTAAACATGACCAGGTAGAAATGTCGGCACTTCCAAGGTATCGATCGCCCCACCTGGCTTGCCCTTGAGGATGAACAGAATTGGTAGCTTTTTACCAATGGAGCGCACGGAGAGGACGGCTGTAATCCAGTCGGAATGCTTTTGGCTCTTGTCAAACTTGGACGATCCTCCAACGTTTGCAAGAGTCTTTGTCGGGGACATGTCGTAGCAAACAGATGTTTCGTCCACGTTGATAATGTTACGTGGCACAGTGCCACGAAAGTTGTCCCAAAATGCAGCAGCAAATTTTGCCTTGGTCTCGGCAAGAATCGCTTGAGGACTTTTGTGAAGCACGGTACTTGCTGCGAAAACTGGTAGCGGGCTGAGAATCGTTGGCACAGTCGAAGCAGGCTGTGGTAAGCTCGACTTTCGGATTTCTTCGTAGTCAAGCATTCTTCAAGGCAATCCATGTGGTGTTTCATCATGAACGTGATCAGGTGACCATGTGTCAGGTAGTGCTCCTCTTCGAGGACAGTATCCAAATACTCCAGAAGTTTAGATGAAAATGGTAGGATATCATAGCGACCTTGGCCGCCCAGCGTGTATTTTTTTGCGTTGCATGGTTTGTTCATAATGGTGTCCTTTCGGCTCAACCAGCTGCGCTAAGTTGTCCAGTCGATGTATTGCCTTGGCGTATCCTCTTGATGACATCGTGCTTACATCAAATCCCTCGATGTACCTCTTGCGCTGGGCATTGGTGTATCTGGTGTACGCCATGGCTCGACGTTGGTTTGAAAGACGCGGTTTAGCGGGTCTTTTGAAAATAACCAGTAATTTTCGAGGACCCAGTCAAAACAATTCATACGCCCTAAATTGAAGATAAATTGCCTTTGCGGCAACTCTACGGCGTGAGATCTAATTCCTATTGTTTGTAATGTTATTGTAGTGTTAAATTTTCCAAAGTAGGACGGTTTGCATGACATAAACATTCTTTTGTATTATTATTGCGACATGTACAGTACATGGCATCCTACATCTAACCCACAAATTCTCACGAGGAGATTGGGTGACCGACATGAAAACTATTTATGAGTGGAAGACAACTTTTAGAAATAACGGATTGGTCGATGAATGTGTCGTTTGCCAACATAACTTGTACATTGAGCAATAACAGAATAGGATTGGTCTAAATGCATCTCATGTCAGTTTCGACACCACTGCCCAACATGCCGCCGAAGAATACAGCGGCGGTGCCGTCGAAGAAAACCATTGAAGAGTCATTCCATGGCGCATCTACTCGACGCGCCTACACAACGTACCAAAAGCAGTTCGAAGCTTACCTAAGCATGCACAAGGGCGGCATGAGTGCCGGCGCGGCAGGTATCGAGAAGTTTCCCGATTTCTTTCACTTCTTGTACTCCCAAGGGAAAATAGCTCGAACCATAGACCTGGCGAAGTCAGCGCTTGTGGCTTTCTTCACTGCACTTGGCGTGAATCCCAGCCCAGCGCAGGACTCAACCACGCGTCGGTATATCGTTGGCCTACAGAAGTACAACAAACAGAACAACGTCGATGAGGAAAAGAAGGCCCACACTTTATCATTGTACGAATTATCAACGCTCATGAACGGACTTGCCGGCCTGCACCCATTTGTTGGCGCAATGTACCGTCTTCTGCTGGCCGTTGGCTACCTTGGCTGCTTCCGAATGGGCGAAGTCCTTGCCCTGCGCTGGAATGACGTTCAGCTTGTCACGGACAAAAAGGCCGATACCTTGCCGTAAGGCTGCGCTGGCACAAAAAGGCAACCGTAGAAGAGATTCCCAAGTGTACCATCTGGTCGATGTGGCATCCTTCAATTGCCTGCGTGTGTGTGTGTTCTTCGAAGAGTACATACATCACTAAGCTTCGGAGCTCGTGTGTGAACATGGAGACGAATACATTTGTGTTTCTGAGCTACGTGTTGCAGAGACCCGGGGTTCCGAAGGTAGACTGGAGCCGGAGTCTTGACCAAGTGGTCGTGCGGAAGACCTTGGGTGACATCGTTGAAAGGACCCCTGACCTACCAATCGGAATATCACTGCACAGCTTGCGCCGGGGTAGTTCGTTATACCGTGTGTTCGTGTCGAAGGAGCGTCGATTCAATTTCCGAGAGCTCATGGCGTGGTGTCGTTGGGCTTATACCAAGACCCGTTGTGAGTATCTCATCACACAGTGCATCAGCAATGACATTGACCCAAGAAGCCTGCTGCGTTCCGGCAGCGGCGAAACGCAAATGGCTTGGCAGGGGGATAGTACTGTGCAAGGTGGCCTTCCGTTTACCGTTGATGACCTAGGTCAAGTGTTAGCCAAGAACTTGCAGCAGCACACGGTCGTACAACAAGCATCTGCAAGAGCGAAGAAGGAAGCAGCGCTCGATGGACGAGTTCATTGCCCAGAAGGCAAATCCAACGGCACGGTCAGCGCAGGAGGCCTGGCAGCAGTGGGCTTGTTGCCAGTGATTGTCAAAAATACATTGTGAAAACAATAATTTAAATATATTGCAATAAGTATTTTATTTTATTGTGATTGGGCAATAAAGTTATTTAATGTCCAATCAAGACTTATTGCAATAATTATTGGCTTCCCGAGAATTATTGCAATTATTTTACTGCACCCCAAGAAATATTGGTTTCCTGAGATATATTGCAGTCATATAATTGGTCCCCAAGAAATATTGCAACATTTTGCAATTCCAAATACAATAATACGTGATTGGATAATATATAACCACGATACATGTTATGGCCACGGTATTGGTCAAAATTTTGGCTGGCTGCCCTGGGCTCGAGCAATCTCTTCCCAAATCAGTTCGCAATATCCACGCAACACCAAGTTCTCATGTC
>NW_008580166.1:1089522-1118175 GCF_000520115.1 Aphanomyces invadans
TAAAACCATAGTATCGGTCAAAAATATTTTCCTTTTTGATTGACGGTCATTGGTCGAAATCATCATTGCATCCACATCTATTGGTCAAAACTCAAATGTAGCAAACTTTTTTCCGCTTCAACAAAACGTGAAATGTTGCAATCATTTGCGAACAGAGTAGTACTGTACAAGTAAAACGAATTGGATTGTTCTGAAAACAGCCAATCAAAGTGCTTACCTTGCGCTTTCGATCGCACCAATCAGATCGAATATACAGCCAATATTGGAAAAATCCCTCCAATCGAAAAGTCAATAAAACATACATTACGGACCAGAGTGGTACGACTTACGGTAAAGATGCCAATTTGCGTATTCTGTACAATTATTTCGGGCACTGAAGTCCGGAGTATAAATGTAGCTTGTAATCACACACATTCTGAATGAACTGAATGCTGGTCCCAAACTGACACAACAATCGGGTCGACAGCATAATCAATGAATCAATGATACAATCACGGTCAGGGCGAAACTTGAGATGCTAGGAATGCCGCGACAGTTCACGGTGCCTGACGCTGCATTTCTAGATTGACCATGACGAAAGCTAGCGCTACCTTAAACACAACTTTTCCACTTCACTTGGAGTGGACCAACGTGTGCGTGACGGTCAAAGTTAAGAACCAAGTGACAAAGCAAGTCGAGGACAAGGTCATCCTTCAAGACAACCACGGAAGCGCGAGCCCTGGTCAGCTCGTCGTACTCATGGGGCCGTCCGGCGCCGGCAAGAGCTCCATGCTCGACGTGATCGCTGGTCGCAACAAAAACTTCACCGGCACCGTCACCGTCAACGGCCACAAGTGGACCAAGGCTATGAACCGATACGCGTCGTACGTGATGCAAGACGACGTGTTTTACGCGACGCTGACGGTCAAGGAGCACCTGATGTTCCAGGCGGAGCTCCGCATGGGCAAGGCGTTCAACGCGGCCGAGCGCGAGGCCCGCGTGGACTACGTGATCGACGAGCTGGGTCTGACCAAGTGCCGCGACTCGCAGATCGGCGGCGTCACGGACGTCCGCGGATTGTCTGGCGGCGAGCGCAAGCGGCTGAGCTTCGCGACCGAGATCCTGACCAACCCGTCGCTCTTGTTTGTGGACGAGCCGACGAGCGGACTGGACAGCTTCATGGCCGAGAGCGTCGTGCTGCAGCTGCAGAAACTTGCGCGCGAGGGCCGCACAGTCGTGGCGACGATCCACCAGCCGTCGTCCGAGCTCTTTACGTTGTTTGACCAGTTGTACTTGCTCAGCGGTGGCCAGACGATCTACAACGGGAAAGCGTCCGAGGCGGTCGCGTACTTTGCGTCGCAGGGGCTGCCGTGCCCGACGTACATGAACCCGACCGACTACTTCATGCGCCAAATCATCGTGCTGGACCCCCAGTCGGAGGCCGCCACGCGTGTCGAACGCTTGGCTCAAGCATGGAAGACCCGTCCAGAAGGTGACAAGGAAAGGGCGGCACCGTTGCATGCTTGGACGATTAGCCCACGTCAATCTCCTGACGGCGTCCGTTTGGCGTGGTGGAGTCAACTTCGCGTGCTGTGCGGGCGAAACTTTCGTCGCATTGTTCGCGACAAACTGGAGTTCCAAGCGCGTGTGGTCCAAACTGTCTGTTGCAGCGTGTTGGTCGGGCTAATCTACTTGCAGATGGCAGTGGATCAAGCCGGGATCCAGGGATATTCTGGCGCGCTCTTCTTGGTCACGATCATGTTTTTTTTCAACCACACCAAGCCCGAGTTTGCTACCGTGCCGCTGGAGCTCCCCATGCTCGATCGGGAATACCGCGGCGGATTGTACAACTTGTGGGTGTGGTATGTCGCCAAAAACGCCAGCGAAGCGGGGTTTCAAGTGCTCTTCCCAACGTTGGGGATGGGCATCATGTATGTCATGGTGGGTTTCCAAACCGACTGGCAACTCTTTTAGTCGCTGCTCGTGTACATCGTCCTCCTCACCAGTGCAGCCGTCGGTCTCGGCTACATGACGAGCTGCATGACGCGCCACCCTCATGTCGCCAACATCGTGGGCATCACGATTATGCTACCCATGATGATCTTTGGCGGATTCTTCCTCAACGCCAGCACGTCCCCCGTGTACCTCATTTGGTTGGAGTACTTGTCGCCACTAAAGTACTGTTTCCGGGGCATGAGTCGCGCGTTCTGGACGTCGGTGGACGTGATTCCATGTGCCCAAGGCCAAGTGTGTGTGGCTACCACGGGGGCGGACGTTCTGGCGTCGTTGTCGCTGGACGAGTATTCCATGGCAATTGATGTTGCGGCCTTGATCGGGGTCAACGTGTTTTTTCGCAGTGTTGGCGCCTTGTGGCTGTGGCACAACTTGCGTGGCTCTGCCTAGCTAGCTATGGATCGCCCCGGTCGACGTGTAAACAACACAATTCCATCACTCGTTCGGCATGCCATGAACGGCGTCGACGTCACCCTGTCAGGCAGGCGCACACTACAGCAGCTAAACCGCCGCCTCCACATTCATTTGGAGCGGGCATATCTCTGTCTGGTTGTGAAATACAGCCTAGAGCAGCGGGGAATGCCCAACTTACATGCCTCTCAGGCATCGGTTGCACTTGCCGAGATGTGTGGCGGCGCCGGCATGGAGGAGTAATTTGACCTAGCTGGCCGAAATCGCCAGCAACATGGCGATGCGTCCACCCACTGGGAGTTCAAGAAGCGGACGAAACGTCGAATGGTCGTCCGCCGCCCGGCGTGTCGAATGCAGCGAGCGCCACACGGAGCGCTGACACGTCGTTCTTGGCCGTCGAAGCGATGTGAAATACGTCCGTCGTCACGAAGGAGGCATTCTAGAATCGGTCCCAATTGAAGCATCACGCCAGAAACAAAGGGACGTTGGGGTCCCTCGGGTTTCAAGACCCACACGCCGGTGCATGTCGTGGGGTTGACCAGTTGCAGCCCTTGCGAGTCGTTCACGGCAACGGAGCCCATCGTGACGACACTTGCCATGAACTAGCAACTATCGTGTGCCTGACAGGACAATGGATCTCGCGCGACAGCAGAGCACACGCTGCTCGTTGGAAGTTTTCACATCCGACAGTCGCCAAAGTGGTGGTTTGTGACGCGCTCGCCTACGCGACTCGTTCCTGCGGTCAAAGTCGAGTGTACTTGGCTGCGCGTCCGTTTGTGACGAACCTGGATCGTCTCCATGACTGCATCCGGTGAGTGAAATGCGAGTTTTGGCACGCTGTAACCAGTGCCAGATGGGCCCCCTCATGCGAACGGTCGAGATGGTGTGCACGATCGTACTACTTCTTTGACAACGCGGTACCGTCTCGGCACGCGATGGGCCGTGAACCAGCGAATCTCTGGACGTAATGCAAGGAAGGGGCTGCCAAGACAAGCGAATGGCCCATCAGACTGCGCCAAACATCGTCTTGACTGGACAACAAGCTTCACACTCGCGTACTTCCAAGAATTGCCAGTTCCGAGGATGTTGTTTCCGTGCTTGCTGTGGACATCTCAAAACTGTTCAGGACGACGCGTCTGTTTCGCAGTTGCCACTCAGCCCCACGTCAAACACATCATGGCAGCAGCCCACTTGCATTCAACAACGCATCGAGCATTCCGATCGCGATGAAGTACATAAACCCACGCGCCGCCGATGCTGTCTCTATGGCTGCTCTGGTCCTGTGGAGTCGTCGCTAGCTTCGTCTTCTTCGGGCATCGCCGTTGCATTGAGTGGCTGTTGCCACTCGTCCGTGACGACTTCGCCGCGGACGATCTCGACTTGGGGCCCTTGGTCGTTTGCCACGACGTTGTAGTGCACCATGACGTCGCACAGCGTGACTCGGTACGTGTCGAACTTGGGGTCGGCGCGTTCGCGGGTGCTCCGCATGTCTAGGCTCAGGTTTTCCTTGACAAACGCAGCAAAGCGATCGAACGTCGGGTACAACAAGATGCCACTCTTCTTGCCGCGTTTCGACTTGCAGATCGCGTACGCCTTTTCCAGCGATGCCTGGGCTTCCGACGACGCGAACACGACTTGGGATATCTTAAGCGGCTCGTCCGCTTCGGCATGTTCCTTTCCGACCCACGACGGGGCAAAGTGTCCGGCTGTATCGGGAGCGTCGCTGAATGCGACGTACGGCTTGATGTCGACGACGGGTGTCGCATGGACAAGGTCTAGACCTTGGAAGAGCACGTACCCCTCGGCAACATTGACTTCAACAACTTTGGCAAGAGATAAACCGAGAGCTGCTGGTCGATGCGGCGATCGGGTGGCCAGTACGCCGACGCTCTGCCCGTTGAGCCGTGGTGGTTTGATCGTGCCTTTGATCTTGCTCTTGTGCACGTTTGTGTTTTGGTGGAAGTGGAATAACACCCACACATGGGAGAACTCGGCGAGGGAGACGAGGGTCGTGGTCGGGATGTGTTTGTAAAGGACGAGCTTGGCCAGCGACGACTCGACCAACGACGGCTGGCGCGGCGTGCCATTCCGCGTCGAGTACGGCGACGAAACGACCCCGATCGTGGGAAATGTCACGAGGGGAACGGCTTTCGTGTCCTTGGATGGCATCGCCGCCTCCAGCAACTTGATACGATCTTGGGCTGCGCCGAGAGCAATCTGTAGCCGCACACGGCCCTCCCGTTCAATCTTGGCCAATGCTTTGAGTTCGTCCTTTGCAGCCTTCGCAGCAGACGCACGAAGATTGTACCACACCAAGGCCGCCGAGCACACGGCCGCCGCCGCCGCCGCCACCACCACCGTCGTGTGCATCCCGCGTATCCGGAGACTTGCCCAATGGCATGCACCATCCGGATAATTCGCCATGAGCCAATCAAATTCGCCAGAGCTGGTGTACGATCGAACCGAACGACGGTGGAGCAAGCACTTCATGCCGACGGCCGCGCGTCGTGCGCAACCACGTGCCGTGGAGGATGGATGGCTCCGTTGGGGCAGGCACGCCAAGGTAGGGAGGTTGTGGATGGGTCAACGAAAGGACCTTCGTTGCGCTGGAGGTTTGAACTGGAGGTTGCATGCAGCACCTGGTGCGACAGTGCAAGCATGCCAAACGTCAACAAGAGAGGAAGGAAATGGCGAATGGACAAGATGCAAGTTAAAAAGCGTGAATCAAGACCCGCCTCACGATCGTCGGAGCAGAGTTCGGTGCTTCGTTGGAAGGTTCGAGAGGTGTTTGGACACCACGGCGTGATGTCGGCGGCTTTGGGGCTTTATTCGTGGCTGCGATCATGGTGGACTGTCGAGAGCTGCACCGATAGAGTTGCCACTGACGTTTTCAGCAGGCGCCACAGCGCGGTCGTGCAGTTGTGTTTTGGCTTCCTTGAGCATCTGCAGAACCTTGGCACTGGTGGGGCGGATGTGAGGGTCTTGTTGCAAACAGTGCCGAACAATTTGAGCGATCACGGTAGGGCAGTCTGTAGAAAGCTTTGGTCGAATGGACCCTGTCACCAATGCATTCGTAAAATCCGTGGCATGTAGGGTCGACTTGACTTCAGCGAAGGGCAGGGCGCGTGTATCCAGCTCCGTGAGAACGATACCAAACGAGTACACGTCGACCTTTTCCGTGTAATCCTCGCCATCGACGAGGAGCTCTGGCGCGCTCCACTCGATGTCGCCGATCTTGGCTGTCATTTCGTCCTCGAAAATGCGGACGCGGGACAAGCCAAAACCACTCAGCTTCGCCATAAAGGTGTGGCTTAGCAAAATTTTGCCCGCCTTGATGTTTCGATGAATCAACGGCGGCTTTTGGCCATGCATATACGCTAACGCCTCACAGATCTCAATGGCAAACTTGATCTTGTCGTAGCGCCAGGACAACGCTGCAGAAGTTTTGGGCGAGTCTAGCAGAATACGCAGCGTGCCGTGTTCCATAAACTCAGATACACACACGAGTCCATTTTGTGGGGACAAGTTGAAGCCGAGAAAGGTTACGATGTTTGGGTGCTGGATGCGAACCATCGATGTGACTTCCGAGACGAGCGCTTTACGGGACTTTGCGATTTCGTCGGGTTCCTTCGTCATGTCGACGGATTTCATAAGCACGGATTGGCCTTTCCATGTTGCCATGTCTGTCTTCATGTATGTGCACGAAAGCGGGCGAACAATCATGATGTCGTCGTGATCGATCCAGTACCTGTCTTTGTAGGGCTGCAGCTGCCGGTACTCTGACCAGTCAGCGTCGTCATCGTGGGTGGCAGGTCCAAGATTGTGTGGAAGAAAGCTCTGGTTTGACCGTGCCTTGTTCAAGATCATGGTGGGGCTGAAAGAATGCAATTGTCGGAATGATCGCAATGTCTGGTTCATTCTCCGAGGTGGGGAGAACGCTCCGTGAGAGTGCGCATCATACGACCGTGTTGTTATCGTGGAATGCGTGCTCCCTGAGGCCACGTTCTTGGACGTGGTGCAGCCCATGAGCAATGGAGGTGGTGGGGCGTAAATTGCGAACTGGGGCTGAATATCCATTCTTGTTGAATTTTCGCGCGAAAGCAAATTCAGTTGCGTTTTAAATCCCACCAAGTGCGTTATAAGCTTAAATGAGTTAAACATCGACTATTGCACTGTTACTCCGAGTAAAACATTCGCCAAGATGGGCTCGATGGTTGCGTTGAACTACGTTTAACGTACTTGTTCAAGACCCTCTATAAACCGATAAGTCCAGATTTCGCATGCCAAATGACCTACAGCGTGTTATTTACTCCAATTTGTCTCACGCACTGATTCTCAGCACGCGTATAACCCTGCTCTGTCACGAGATGGGGCAGTCAACTCCGAGCAAGGGAGAATGGAGATTGCTTCGCCGTCGAACATGCCTCCCTGAAACGACATCCCCGACCGTTAGGTTGTCGTCTTGAACACGTCAGAACGAGTTGCTGCGACAACAGCAACGGATGTGTGACTTGTTCTACTAGATATGGGACATCGATTACTAACTACACGCAGCATTTTATTCACAACAATACAGAAGTGCAGGTATGTCTGTTGAATACTACTTTATTTTCGGGGATGTTGGTTGTAGTACCACGAGTCTACTAGATGGTTACTAGAAGCACCTTGCAAGCTCCGAAATCGAACTTCAGAGGGATTTCCACAGGTTTGTCGCTGCATCTCGGCCGCAAAAACATCTTTGCACGACGGACGAACGATGGGAGTCATCGATGTGCATGGCCAGAGCGATTTTAATGCCAAGTTGCGCGGCGCCGGTGGAAAGCTCGTGGTGGTGGACTTCACGGCCACTTGGTACTGTTTATACTGAATTGTTGCATGCATCTTGGACCATGGGTGACGATCTTTCGTTCTAGGTGCGGGCCATGCCAATACATCAAACCGACGTTCCATCAATGGGCGAACGAGTACGACGACGTCGTATTCCTCGAAGTGAATGAAGCCCACAACGAGGACGTGATCCACTCAGTTGGGATCCGTGGATTTCCCACGTTTCACTTGTATATCAACTCGCAAAAGGTGGACGAACTAGTCGGGGCTGATGTGAACTCCCTCAAACGCAAAATCGACACGTGGCGGGCATCTGCGGGATACAACCCGTTTGCGTCAGAAGGAGTTGCGCTAGGCAATGGCGGGGCCACATGGGAAGATCCCCGCGAAGCCCGGTTGCGCAAGTTCAACCAGGATGCGTCCGCGGCCCTTCGAACACTCTCTCCACCTGCACCAGTCGCTGCACCTTCCTTGACCGAAGAAGAGGAACAGAAGGAAGACGAAGAACTCGCCAAGGCACTTTTGCTCTCCCAGCAGGAATTACAACACGCCCAAGCAGATCAAGCGGCTCATGTGTCTGGCGAGCCCAACCTTGAAATTCCACCGGTCAATGAGGAGTTCCTGGGCCAGGTGCATTTACACTCACGTATGAGCGCAGCGATTCTCACGCGTGTTTACGCTGACGTAGCTGACGGAGATGGGGTTCCCAGAAGTGCGCGCACGCAAATCTCTCTTGGCCACGAACGATCAGAATTCGTTGGAGGCTGCGATATCGTGGATCGAAGAGCACGAAGGAGACGCCGACATTGATGCCCCCATTCAGTTCATCGACCTAGCTGTACGTGGTATATTTGCTGATGCTGCTATTTCGTTTTCGGGGGACGGGGCATGGACAGCATTTTGCCGGCGAGTTTCGCCTCATGTGTGGCGGTGTGCTTTCATGAGATGATTTAGTCTAGTGAAAACGATCTTCGCTGACAATATGGTTTCCGTCGTAGAAGCAACGGAAGGTGCTCACGACGGAGGAGAAGGAAGCCAAAGTCGCCGAACTGAAGCGCCGCATCGAGGAAAAGAAGGTCATGCGCGCCGCTCAATCCAAGAAGGACGAAATCGCCCGCGAAATTGCACGACGGAACATGGGCAAGGAGATGGCGTCGGCCAAGGAAGAGTACGATGCGATCCAGACGCGACTGATGCGTGAGAAGCAAGCTCGTGAGAAACTCGAAGCAAAAAGGGAGCGAGAACGCTTACTCAAGCAGATCGAACTCGACAAGGCCGAGCGACGAGCGCACAACGGTACCGTCATCACGTCGACACGTGGTCGTTGACCTCGCCGCGGCTCGCATAGGCAAGTTGACAGCGGCGACTTCGCTGGACGCCCCCGAGCCCGTCACTGCAGCTGCTGCTGCCCCCGCGCACTCGCCTGCGAAGCCAGTAGCGGCCCCAGAAGTCGACTTGGAAACGAATGTCAACCGTTTGTCGCAATACCGCGTCGGCAACGACGGGCTCACGGCCCTCAAGACTCTCCTCGTGTACGTGACCAAGCTGCTCGAGAACCCCACGGAACTGGACAAGTACGGACGAATCAATTCAACCAACGCGGCGTTTAAGAAGCGCGTGGGGTCGCTGATCGGCGGCACCATGTTCCTCCGAGGCATCGGGTTTGAAAAAGAAGTGGACGGAGATTACCTTGTGCTGCGAGAGTTCAACGGGACCCGTCTGCGCGACGCCCAGCGCCTCCTTGAGCGCGCCATTGATGCGTATCACCAAAACGTGTGACCGAGTATATTTCTGTGTACGACTGAAGGATAAGAAATTTTGTGTCGCTCTCGATCCAGCGCCGAGTTATTAGGCTCACAAGGCCGCCGCATCTCGCACTTCCGCTGGGCGTATCGGTCGTGAATGCACAGAGACCACCCGAAATGATCGTCGAGCTGTCGACAACGTCCCTGCAATCCACGAAGTAGTAGACTACTTGAGAACGAGTGTGGCAGTGGCAAGCGGCCGATTTCGTGGCCGCCGCGAGTTTCCAAGCATGGTAGATGCGACCTCAAGCATGTCCGCTGGGCAGTGCACGGCCACCGCATATCCAACGTGATCCTGGGGCAGTGGGGGTTGATGTGAGAGTTGGTTATTCTTGTAGTGCGCGACACCTCGGTGATGACGGATTAGGAAATTTCTTCAGCCAATCAAAACGATTGTCTATTTCCACGAATCTGCGTGGACGAACATCATCCGGATAATGTGTCTACTTCAAGTGGTCAATTTCTGTCAGTCGCAACGTTTTTATCTGGGTAAGTCGGGTCGTGCAGGTGAAGCCAACGCCGCAATACGCCGTCTTGTCCATGCCATGGCTAAGAATTCCGTTGCTTGAAGATTGGACGTACCTTGTGCACTTGGAAATTGCCTTGAGATGTGTGTATTGCGAGAGTGTCGTATATGTCACCTTTTCTCGCGAATGCGTGTTCAAGATCCCAGCTCCCGTTCACCCAAGGCCGCGGTCAACGACTCCCGGAGCTAGATCCCGTCCATGCTGGTTGTTCTGTCTGAATGTACGCGCCGATGTTTAGAAGCTGCTTCACCCACATCAAGTTAGCGGCTGCACACCTCTTTACCGACGACAAGCAACAATCATGATAACATTTTGTGTATTTAATTTCAGCGCTGTGCAACGACCCAATAGAAGCGACTATTGTATTTTTTTATGTTGAAAGCTTGACGCCCGATCTCTGGGTTGTCCAACCAGATCACGGCATCGTGAAATGGACGTCTCTTATTGGATGTATTCAAATGTCTTTCAGCCAATGATCATCTGGTGACGTTGCTCACAAACTTTGAAAGCCAGTCGGAGCAACCTGTAGAAGCGTCATTTTCCCGTCTCCGTCCTTGCGAGTATGGGGTGCAACCAGTCGTCGGAAGCGCACCAGCCTGTACGACGCGAGCCCGAGCGGCCGAATCCTGCGCCAATCCCTCCGCTCGCACGTGTCGATACCAAGCCCGTATTCCAGACGAATGTCCTACCGCCCAACACGACCACAGCCGAGGTTGACTGGAGTCAGTATGCTGAGCTTGAGCAATTCAAGGCCCAGTATTGGGTTGATATCGAAGATCTCACGATTGTGCGTCCTGTCAAGTCGAGCTACATGAAGACTGAAATGGGCAACTTGCATGGAGAGTCTGTCTTGCTCAAGTCGATTGACACGGCTGCGCCAGCCGACACGATCGTCAAATCGCGCAAAGCTTTGGTTGCTGAAATCTCGTCGATGGCGCGAACGCACCATCCCAACATCGTTGGGTTCAAGGGATTCTCCATCAGCCCTGAAATGGGCTTGGTGTGCATTTCAGAGTACATGGAGAGCAAAACTCTTCGTGGGTTGCTGGACAACCCGAAGCAATTTGCCAAGCTCACGTGGGCGAACGAAAAGATCAACTTCGCCATCGACATTTGCTCGGCGCTTGTGTACATGCATCAGCTTAAGCCAACGTTGATCCATCGCAACGTGAAGGCATCCAAAGTTCTCTTGAATCGATCTCGCACGAAAGCCAAACTCAGCGGGTTCGGCGCGAGCCGCGACCGGTCGTTCGAACAGGAAATGACCAACAAAATCGGCGAAATCGAATGGAGTGCGCCGGAACTTATCATGGACGATGAAGACTACACGGAAAAGATTGACGTGTACTCGTTTGGGGTGCTTCTCACCGAGCTCGACACGGGGGCGCTCCCGTATGCCGACATCAAGGATACGATGCACGCGACTGCGCTCACCAACAAACTTGTGTCTGGCGCGCTGCGGCCGAAACTGAGCCCTGAATGTCCCGCCGAGATCGCCAAGGTCGTCAAGCACTGCCTGCAACAGGACCCGCACATTCGTCCGTCCAGCGCCAAGGTGCTCGAGATGCTTAAGGCGGCCAAGGCGTCGCTGACCAGCCCGGAGCAGCACCCTTGATGTGCTGCCTCCACATTTATTAGTACTACTACTTCAACTACTACCTTCTCCTAGTAGTAGTACGTCGACCGATCTCGATGAATGAAAAAGCCCATCGCTACCAAGTCTTCCTTGCGATTTGGCGCACTGCCGCGATGGAGCGGCTGCAAATTGGAAGTATGCAGGTGGACCCGCGGTGATTCGTTGCGGGGGCAGCGCCGAGACTCCGCCAGTTCAACATTTGGGAGGAGTTACATACCTCTTCACGAAGCCTGGACCAGATGTCACGATGGGCCGGTCAAGCGTCGATGCATTTGTCGTGGCGGTCGTGCACATGCCCATTTGCGCCACCTTTTGATCCTCTGCATGTTCGAGGAAGGGGGGATTCCATGGAGGAGTCGTTGGGCCTTCGTGTCAGGTCGACCCATTCCGTTTCCTCGTACTCAAGTCGGGTCGACATTGCGCTCACAGCCCGCTCGAGCGCATGCGAGAGTTGTCGAGATGCAGTTCACTTGTTCCACCACTACTACCCAGATGCTGTTTGCTGGAAGCGTGCAGATTCGACCCCGACGATGCATGCGTTGTCATTGCACATGTTGACTGTCACGAACGATCGTGGAATCAGTGTGCCTCGTTCGGGACGTGGAAGAGACACCATCACCACACACGCGCCCGGCTACAGAAGGGTTGGCACAGGACTTGCATGTCGACAGCCGTGCTTCCGAGGCCAGAGCGATTCATCGCACAGATGATGCTGGAGACCGTCGTGGCCGATGGAACGATGCGCCATGCATCCAGCGATGTCGGCGGGTCGGAAGCAGCGGCTGTTGGGTCGCAGCTTGGACAAGAGAAATCAGCCAATCACATCGATTTCTGGATTGCACGGACCAATCACAGTCGACCTGACAACTCATACCACCATCGTACCCACGACAAGAATGCCGCCGGGCGCGAGCGACGTGACCTTCACGAAGTGCACCATTCATTTTGCATTTGACGCAGTCGAGAAGAGGACATCACTCCTAACATGGGCTGCTCCTCGTCCACACAGGCATATGCGCCGACCCCGGCCGCGATGCTGACCCAGAAGTCCACCCATACGCTCAACAAGACGCCGCGTGGCGGACGGACCAAGTCCGTTCGTAGATACGACCCAACCCCCACGACGTCGTCGGCGTCTGGCGTCATCCAGCACGCATCTGCATACCCCGACTTGGCGCCGTACTTTGGCGAATACTTTGTCGACTGCGACGACCTTCTCATCGTGCGCCAGATTCCGGCGACGTACATGAAGACAGCGATGGGCAACCTCCATGGCGCGTCTGTCTTGATCAAGTCGATCGATTCGGATGCGTCCACGGAGGACAAGAATAAGTCCCGGAAGGCCCTCGTGTCCGAGATTTCATCGCTCGCTCGGATCGCGCATCCTAACATTGTCGGGTTTGTGGGGTTCTCAATCGAAGCAGACACCAAGGGTCTCGTATGTCTGTCTGAGTTCATGGAAGGCGGGACGCTACGAAACTTGCTCGACAACCCGCGGGCGTTTGCGCGGCTAACGTGGTCCGTCGAGAAGATCGGTATTGCAATCGACATTTGCTCGGCGCTGGTGTACATGCACAGCCTGAAGCCGCGGCTCATCCACCGCAATGTCAAGGCGAGCAAGGTGCTGCTCAATAAGAATCGAACAGTTGCCAAGTTGAGCGGGTTCGGCGGGTCCCGCGACCGCACGTTCGACCAAGAGATGACCAACAACATTGGCGACATTCAGTGGAGTGCGCCGGAACTCATCATGGAGGACGAAGACTACACCGAAAAGGTCGACGTGTACTCGTTCGGGGTGCTGCTCACAGAGCTCGACACGGGCCTCATTCCGTTCGCGGACGTCAAGAGCACGATGGCTGCAACGGCGTTCACCAACAAGATCGTGTCTGGCGCCCTGCGTCCGCAGCTCTCGCCGACGTGCCCGCCCGCGATCGCAAATGTCGTCAAGCACTGCCTCCAGCAGGACCCACACATCCGACCGGCCAGCGAACGGGTCCTTCACATGCTACTGACTGCTAAGGCCGAGTTGGCAAGGTCCGCCGATGAATAGAGGATCGCTTAATGCTATTAGTTATTATGCTGTACATATACACCAGTGTGCTTGATTTGTCGGCAATCGACCAAGGCATTTGTACCGCGGTGCATTCTCATGGGCTGCTTCAAGGTAGCCACATGTGAATGGTATCCCCGATGAGCCACGGTGGTTATGCGCTTGTTGCACACTCATGGCACGAACAACGCGAGAGGGACTACCTAGCCACTGCCGCGCGTTGTCTCGATCGCTCAGAAGTCACACCTACCGATATGACTGCAAGGTGCATGCAGAGCGCAACGATGGACAAGAGGGCAATGAATACGATGGGCGAGTTCGGAAGCATCCTGACATCCAAATCGTCTCGCACACATGTCATTCTACATCACAACAGCCAACCTCCATATGGGACATAGATCGTTTTCTGCCTCTACGCAATGAAGCTTGACCTAGAATGCGCATTGTGGCGGGGGTATGGCCCTTTGTCCTGCCAACATGACGGGCATCGGATGCATGACGTGGGCCGCTTGTCTCTCGATCATTCCTAACAATTTTTTTAAAACTCTTATATAATCAATATCCACCCTTTCTGTTCATCGTCTCTTTTTTAAAAATCCTCCGAATTCCAAATCCGACGTGCGTCCCCTCGTTGAGGCGGCATTTACGAAGTTCGATGACACCTGCCACCCGCCGAGCCATTTCTGCCGCCGTGACAGGCTTTGTCGCGGATGCCGCGTCCATGCCACTGCACTGGATCTACGACCCGAACGAGCTCGCGTCTCTCGTCGCCGGCGGCAAGGACCCAGCGTTCTTTTCGCCGCCCGCGTCGAAGTTCTACGACTACCCGTTGGGTAACTTGTCTCCGTATGGCGATGAAATCGTGTCGCTGGCGCAGTACCTGGCGTCCCACTGCACGTTTGTCGCTACCGAGTATACCTCTGCATCGTACGACGCGATGAAGGCATACACGGGCCGCCTCAACGGCGTCATGCGCGACTTCATTGGGAACGTAGAAGCTGGCAAAGTATACCCCAACGTGGCAAGCGACCACCCCGACACGCAAGGTCTGAACAAAGTGCCACTGCTCGTGGCTCGATTCGCCGGCGACCCCAACTTGCTTTCGATTGTGCGCGACGCCGTCCAGGTGCATCAACACCCCGCCATTGCCATTGAAACGGCGGTCGCCGGCGCGGCCATCTTGGAACAGATTGTCCTGCACGGAACGACGGTTCGAAGCGCCATCGAAAGCGCCGCGACCAATTCCGCAATTGATGCATCGATCCGTGACATTGTAACAAGCGTGCTGGCTGACGTCGCCATGTCGCAAGATGTTTCGGCCGCCATCAACAAATACGGCAAGTCGTGCCCGTTGCCAGGCGCCTTCTACGGGATCCTGTTTGTACTGCTGGCGAACGATGGCGCCGTCGACAAGTCTATTCAATCCAATATCTTGGCAGGCGGTGATAACGCCGGTCGGTCCATCTTCATCGGAGCTGTCACGGCGGCGGCAGCTCCTGGCGGGACCATTCCTCAACCATGGACGGCGGCCACAACCAGATACACCGAGCTCCACTCGCTCGTCACGTCAATCGTGTCCAAGAACACGGCGTTGTCTGCTAGTACGACCTGAGCAGTCTTCATCTCCAAGAAGTTCCTATTGCCAATGTCTTACTTCACTCGTGACCTTCATGGATTTGCAACGCCATTGTCTGGAATCGAAGGCGGCATGAACACTGACGGATCGAAAGAAATGCGCCAGCTTCGACACACGAAGGATAGAGCTGCACGCATCGTTGAATTGCTGGTGTTGAAATGGACTTGCTCGAGCAACTCATTCGATCCCATCGAAACAACGTATCGGGCCCTTCCAACACTTGCTTTCATCTGGCTGCATGGGCTTTGGCATTGTGATGCATGCCACGCACCGTCACTGTCGTGGTACAGGCATGGCTCGCCCCGCCGCACAACCACGCATGGCCATGTCGAGATGCTCCATCATCTCTCAAAATCATGTCAGGTGGACTCGTTTTGCCATCTCCTTCGCTGTGGTGTCGTTCGAAGGACAGCTCGATCGCTGTCGTGCCGTGAATGTACACGTATTGGAACGAGCGGGCACGACTTGTCGTTCCATGACTCGATTTCAAATTACATAGTCCACAGCCTTCTTGTACTTCTCTGGCTCCGCTTTCAAACGCGGTGCGAAGGATGACTTGCGTGGGATACCGCTCGAGAAGCTCCTCGGCACTCAGGGGTTCTTTGCTCACGTGGTGAACGGCTAACACGCCGTCGAGATGGTCTAGTTCGTGCTGGAAAAGCTCGGATTCTGCCTCGGGCAACTCGTGCACCTCGACGACATCGCCTTGACTGTCCAGGTAACGGAGGGATATAACATGTCGCGATACCCGCACGAGCAAGTCTGGAAAGCATCTGCAGTCCTCCCACATGGTAAACTGGTCGGGACTGCGCCATGTCATTTCAGGATTGAAATACACTTGCGGCGTTGTGTGCTTGCTTTCCACGTGGATTGCGACGAATCGCTTCTGGGTCCCAATCTGTGGTGCGGCAATACTTCGACCAAACCCATTCTTGGCTCGGAACGTGGTTAACGCCGTCTGGAGACGCGCCATCTCCTCTTGAAGCGAACCAGATGCAAGCTCGGACAACGACACCTTCGCACATCGCTCACGGAGAGAAATCCCAGACGAAGCACCGCCATCATTCTAAATGTTTTAAATGGATGTACAGTAGAAGTCAAATCTCGTCTGCTTACGAAATATCAATCCGGAAAAAAATAGTCCTGTGGACCCTAAAACCTTAGTAAAATGTCCCCCGGTTTGAGCGGGCATCACCACCAATTGCACCAACCAACCAATACAACTAAGGCACAAAACAAAAACAACCCCCGTTGATTCACTCATTACCCTTTTTCAACCCCCGTGCACACACCAACTAGCCGCCATGGAGACTTCTTACAGCCTCGACGATGTTGAGGATTTCTCCTTGGACGTCATTATGCGGGCTACTGTAGATGGCCTGTCTTGCCTACGGCGGTGCTTGCGAGTGGGCTTATTTACGAGCTCAATGCTCTGTCACAAGTGTGAGAAGGCCATGACTTTGTGCGAGAAGTCCCAACGCTGGCGCTGCCGTCGCGTATCAGGCGGTTCAGTTGAGAGCAGGGTCAAATGGGGAACATCCTTTTCAAAATCAAACCTGCCGATTCCAACCCTCGTCCGCATCATGTGACACTGGGCATCGCGACGCCCTGTCTCAGATGTCATCGAAGGCTTCAAAGTATCCTCCAGAACTGCCAGCGACTGGTACAGTTTTTGTCGCGACGTGTGCTCGTCCGAGATGCTCAAGTGCTAATTGAAGGTACCACTAAGATTTGATACATGCCTTCACAATCGTCATATATTATGACTTGTTATAGATTGGTGGAGTGCGCTCCGTAGTGGAGGTCGACGAAACGTCGTTCAAGAAGAAGTCCAAGTACAATTGCGGAAAGCGGCATCCGGAATGTTGGCATTTTGGTGGCATCGACAGAACGACGAAGAAGTGGTTTGGCGTACTGACTTATGAAGACCAAACCAAGCGAACGTTGCCTGCTCTCATTCGAAAACTAGTGCGACCCAGTACGTTGATCATGTTGGACAAATTCGGGTCGTTGGTGTCTTCGAATGAAGAGCACACGTTAGCTAACAATCCTGTCTTGGCAAGGATTTGATACTCCCATCAATGGGCATATCACTTAGACAACTTCGTGAACCCTGCCAATTGAGCCCACACGCATTCCGTGGAGGGTGTGTGGTAAGTGCGCGCGAAGCAGTATACCATGGCCATGCGTGGAGTTCCTCGTAACCACCTACCAGGATATTTGGATGAGCTCCTTTGGCGCTCGTGGGATTTTCCAAGTGGCGCTTGAGATAACTTGTATTTAAAGGGACTTATTATTGCAATCAATAGATGCCTCGCCGCCGCCGGCGACATCGACATGTCAAAATAGCCCATTTGTAGCGAAGCTCACGAGGCGACATTTTCTTACGGGAGGATAGTAGAAGATTTACTGTCATATGTACTAGTATTTGATTGCACAATTCAATGAAATTGAACTTCTACAGTGATCCCTCAACGTTTGCTTGCTTTTCCAACTATAGATTATTCGAGGGACTTATGTGCACAAAAAACAAACAAATATCATATTTTACATGCGACTGGTGAATCGCATCAGTTGAGCAAACGAAAAATTGAATAGCCCGAGGTCAGAAGGAAGATCGCAGATTGGACCACAAGAGGTAAGATTCCTGTATGGGCCCAGCAATTGCGAATGGTTGTTGTCGTGACGCAGCCCCAAGCAGCCACCGACCAATTCATGGCCGTCAGAACGTCGACTGCGTACAAGTTCCTCTGGTCGCTGTCGACAACACTGGTATTGCCTTCAATGACTTCAATAACATGATCCAATTGATGTCGTTTGTAGTGGCGCTTGAACGATGCAATAATACCGGCGTCCATCGGCTGCAAGAACGCAGTCGTGTTCGGCGGGAGCATCAAGAGGCGGACGTTGGTACGGATGACGTCCAGTGGGTTGTGAGATGATGCGTTGTCTAGGATGAGGAGGACGAATCTTTCCTAACTTGCCATCCGTGAGTTGAAGTTGCTTTGCCACTCTGAAAACAAGGCCATGGTCATACAGGCCTTGCGATAAGGGTGGTACAGCAACCCCAATTCTCGGCTAGTCAAGCCTCCGAAAAAACGCGGCTTCTTGGCTTTCCCAATGACCATCGGCTGCAATTTTTCGGTCCCGTCAGTGTTCGTGGCAAGACCAACTGAAATCCGGTTCTTGTCTTGCTTTTGGCCCAACCTCGGTCGATCGGCGATTGTGGTACGTTGTTGTAAATTTAAAAAAACACTGGTTTCATCCATATTGTAGATGTCGGAAGGGTTGAAACGTCGGGTGACATCTTGGATCGTGGCGCGGCCGGTTGCGACGGTTGTGGGACTTGCATACGCGGCTTCTCCGTGAAGACGGTACATTTTCAAATTGTCGCGAATTTGAAGTCGGCATAACCACCCATTTGAGCAACTAACGCGTCCACATAGGTTCAGTTTTGTCTCTGGCTTTTGCTTCGCTTGCCCCCCATGCAAACTAATTTCGTAATGTTTGTGGTTGTCAACCTGGGGTCATTGCCGCCTCAAGTTTGAATTTTCAAACGGAGCAGCCATGTCAGAAGGCACTCAAAAATTTGATATCAAATAGAATTTTGTAGGGTATAAATTTATAGCAGGGAGCAAACGTTGAAGGATCACTGTATACAAAAAGTCATGTGAAGATTTAAAATTTGCGAAATTCATCATTTTTCAGACTTAATGCAAGAGAATATAAATGTATTTGAAAGTGTCATTTTCGCGATCAAGATTGTGGTGCGAATTACACAGAGATGTTGTGATTTATATCTCTCCATGCTTGTGTGCAAGAAAAATGTATATTTTTCTCCGAAGTTGTTTTGGTCCCATCTGACGTTGAGTCCAAGGATTGATATTTTTGGTTGAATAGTACCTAGAATATCCTTCAAATTCAATAAAGAACTATCGGGAAATTGCATAGAGTCTGTGCTGAACAATCTAAACTATTCCGGGTAGTATCATATCCTCTTTGTTTCAGTCTTTTCTTGATATGGCATGGACAAGTCGCAAGTACCGATCAACTGAAAATATAAGTAAAGATGATATTACTTGCTGTTATGTACTTAAACCTCAGAGAATTGGTTTGAGTACCCGTTACATTTAATATTTTGCTGGGTAAAGCATGCAACTGCAGGGACGAGACGGCGAGTTGGACCCGGCGAAGCTCGAGCATGTTGACAAGAAGTTGAGAAGGCGGAGGTACAAGCGGGATAGGATGCGTGAGTATTCAAAGGCTCGGCTGGACGAGAAGCAGCGACTTGTGGATCAATGCGCTTCGTTGGAGGGTGAAGTTGTGTCGTTGGTGCACACCGCGCCATTGACGTGGAAACAGATTGCGTCCGCCTTGCGGTATGCTCACGATGCTGAAGTTGCCAAGAGAGATGTGCTGCGATTGCAGGTGAACAAGAACTCGATCCTGTTACGCAACTTGCAGACATGGGTAGCGCTCAACCCCAATCCACAGGTGTGTGTTTGATATCTTGTCGTGCGCCAACAGGAACGACCCAGGTGTCGTTGAGCTCATCCGTATCGACGTGGCGAGACGTCAGCTTGAGCAGCCACCCCACAACACGTCTGTTGGGCCAGCGCTGGATCACACAGCGCATGCTGCATCAAGCGGACGCGATGTTCGTCACCCACAACGTCCCATTGTGCATGCACGGCACCATGGACGACGTTATCTTTGACTTCGACGGCGATGGGCACTACATCACAAGGTTGCGGTCTGTCTTTCACGTGCCCCTTGCGACCAACGCCATGGCGACGTCCGACTCGATCTTCCGTGCGTGCCACCGCCACATCACGGCATACTTGATGCTGCCCCGCGACGCCACCATGATGGTGACGCCATTCGGTGCGAGTACTTGACACTGACGGAAATCGTGGTAGGTGGAGAAGCACGAACATACCAACATGCTCCGCGTCGTCACGAGCTACGGCGAGGCGCTCAACGTGGTCCTGGGCCATTTTCACCCGACCCCAACGCGGTGGGTTGTCGTGGGGCAGCAGATTTCGGTTGACGACTTAGTTGATCAGTCGCAATGGCCTCAAAAGGACCGATCGTTTTGGTACACAGCTTTTCGAGATGATGTCGCTGACGCGTCGTGAGTCGCAGGTACGACATTCAATGGTGCGATGCCCACAGGATGGCGCATTGGCGCATGCTGCAGATCCTGCCGCAGGCCAAGACTGGCGCAGGTGTGGTCTCTTTGGAGGACGAAGGGCACCGATGGGGCGTCGACCTCGATACCCACGACAACGGGCGAGCTGTGTTTATAAAGACGGCCCATGAAGTGATGGCCATGCTCACAAAGAATGCGCTTGACGCCGTGCTCGCAAGTTTCGCGCAATCGTAAGCAAAGCATTGTCGACGGCCATGAAGCGTTTGATGGGCATGCTTTACGTTTCCATGACGCCGCGCACCTGCATGGAGCCCACAAGGTGCGCGACTCGGGTCGTCAATCCAAACGAAATCTCGTCCACCATCGTCAACGCAACTTCGTGCGCAACAGCACATGTGTCGAGCTGCTCCACGGATGCTGGTCGCTAGCCCATCTGCGTGGGACTGGATCGGCAGGTTGAACCAGTTCCCTCGGGCGGCGCCAACCCTTGGTGCAGTGAAAATATCATCGGTCCAAGCACGCCATGCCTTCTTCAGCTTGTTTCCAAGGGGATGCTGCGCCGTGTTCGTCTGTGCCGCGTGTCGACGAATGTGGTCGATCTCAAATTAGCCATCTAAATCGGGCACATGTCGGCCCAACCATGCTCCCATTTCGGCCACACGTTGTTCATGTTGTCGGTGCGCCGGAGGGTGAGGAAGGTCAAGCTCCTCGTGAGCCGCGTGCTCGCGTGCATCGCGGCGGGCATGGTCTTTCTGTACGAGTACACTGGTTCGGAGTCGAGCAAGCGTCTGCTGGGAGGCGTGTCGACGCCGCCAACTCAAACGATTGCGTACTTGAGCCCCCTCATCAGCGCTTTCCTGCCCGTCGTGGTATCGAATCCCAGCCTCGTCCGGTCGACGTTCGAAGCTCTCGGGGGCAGCCCCAGCAACAAGTCGTTTGTCGGGTATCTCGACACACCCGACGCGTTGTCATCTGGGACGTGCTTTGGACCGACGAGCCCCATCACGGTGGCTTCGTCGGGATGCCGCACCCCGTCCGACATTGACTACCTGTACAAGCCATCGTACCTGCACAACGTGCTCAAGTATGCCCTGGCCGAATTCCCTTTGTGGAATTTGACCGACTTATGGGTCGTTTTCGATTGTTCGTATGAAGGGCGCCAAGTCGATGACACGACGGTGGTCAAGGTCTTCCTCGTTGACAGCAACGTGGAATCGTTTTCGACATTGATGCTCCAAGTGCTCAGCATCCATCGGCCCGCCAAGCAGCGGCGAACGTCTGGGGGTGTGGCCATGTTTACATCGACGCCGGTGGCGTCGATGGAGGTGGTGGACGGGCTCGTGACGTCGTCGGCGACCGCACGGTATGACGTCGCGATGGGGTTTTTGTTCCCGTACGAGTGGGCGCCATTTGAACCGATCGAGCTCGAGTCGCTCGTGCCGCCGGACGGGCAGTGGCATGCCACGATTGTGTCGACGAACGAAGCGTTTGTGTTTGCTGGCACGACGGGCATCTTTCGCCGGTCGCCCGACATCCAAGCCAGCTTCAATTACTTTTACTGGGACCTGCCGCCCGATCCGATTGCATTCGCCGTGACGATCCAATTCCAAGGCGTGAAGGTGTTCAAGGATAGCTGGGGCTGGTTCCGGTGCTTCCTCGGGGTCGGCATCGGGTTCAACATTGCCATCAACACGGCCGTCGCATTCCTCGTCATGTGCAACATGTGGACGATGGATGGCGTGTTGTGGGTCCCGGACATTTACCCGTCGATCCAGAGCCGCGCGTCGATCCGGGCGTCGCTGCTCTTTGTCGACTGCGTCCTCAATGGGTGGTGGTACCCCCACCAGTGGGCTGTGAACCAAGGAAGCGTGCGCAACAAGTGGGGCGGCACGCTTGCTTTCAACGAAATCTCGCGGGCGGACGGGCTCATGGTTGTGCTCGCCACCACGTACGTGGTGGCCCACACTCTGCGGGTACGCGTGCCGCTTGTGACCGTGGTCTTGATCTACGCGCTGTGCTACTCCTTCCGGCAGTCGCTGATCCAAGAAATCGGGCTGTGCGTTGCGCGCGTCACGCCGTTCATCAAGCACAACTACTTTGACAACATCCTGCCCACCGGCAACGGTGCCATGGACTTGTGGGCATACCACGAAAACTACGAGTCCAACTTTTGGCTCATCGCGAACGAATGCACGTACTTGATCGTGGCGAGCGGCGCCAGCATCGCGTACGTCGGGCTCGTGCACGCATGGGACTCTCGGGGCAAACCGACGTCGCGCCAAGCCATGCCATCGGTGCTCCGCTTCCAGTGGCACCCCGTCCGCTGGATCGTCAAGTGGTTTTTCGTCCACGTTGGCAAGACCAGCGTCAAGAGCCATGACACCGTCGTGCCCCGCAGCCACTGGTCGCTGCGGTCGACGTTGTATGTCGAGCTCAATGAACAAGACACCGACAATGCCAACGTCGAACGATGCGCGGGGAGCATCGTGGCCAACATCCACGGCTTCGTCGCATGCACCAACGACTACGAGCTCGATGGGAGCGACGTGTTTGTGTCGCCATCGGGGGTGTGGCTCCTCGGATTTGTTGTCGTCAACAACCAGTTTGTGGTCGGCATCAACCACTACATCAAGGTCGCGTTCAATGCGCTCGTGGGCCAGACGTACTTTAAAGTGTACGGGTTTGCCCTCACCGGCGACGTCGTGAGCGCACGCAAGACGCGGCTGCTGGCCGCTGACATTCCCCGCCGCGACGTCTGGCGGGTGTCGTTGAAGCGCCTGCGATGAGTAAACGAGTGTGTCTATGTGTCATCGTGTTTGCGTTGGATTCGCGCACGGGATCGGGGCGATCGTGGACGCCATGTAGGTCGCAGCAGATGCCACGTGTCGATGCCTGCAAGTGCTGTCATGGCCATGGTGCCGTGGAGCATGCCCCTGTGCGATTCCAGAGCTCATGCTGCACGTGGTGGGCGAGATGCATCCCATGGCCAGTGCGTGCGTTTTTCTCTTGGAGGTCGTCCGCCGCACGAGCCGCGACAGTCGCTCGCTTGAGCGGTTGCATGGGGACGCGTTGTATGCACACATAACGGGTCGCTGCCAGTACACCGTGGTCTATCTTTGGCGCGTACGGCGTCAAAAACGCATGGCGAAGCGCTTGGTTCGAAGGGCATACCTTCACGCGTCGCGGTTGCTGGCGTGCGTTGCCGCGATGGTCGTGCTCTACTTCGAAGTCACGGGGTCGCGGCAAACGCGGGCGATGCTTGTCGGGATCTCGATGGATGCCGAGGTCAGCATTGCGTACAAGAGTCCAAGCATCGTCGAGTTTCTGTCGACGCTGGTGCAGTTTCCAGACGACGTCGCCACGACGCTGGCTGCCATTGCCGACGGCAACCCGGCCATGGTCTACCTCGACCGCAACAACGCCACGGATGCGCTCGAGATCCGCGCACGCATGTGCACACATCCCACGGCCGCAGACTACCTGTACGTCGAGTCGTTTGCGCGCGCGATGCTCGACGAAGCCATGGCGGACATGCCACCATCGAATCGATCGACGTCATATATTGTTGTCGACTGCGGGTTCGACGGCCGGCTCAAAAACGACACGTCGACATTCAAAGCGCACGTGCTGGACAAGCACCTGGCGACGTTCACCACGTTGTTCATCCAGACGCTGAGCTTGGACCTTCATCGGCAGCACCGGTCGACGTCCGGCGCGGTCGCCATTTGGACAACGGTCCCCGTGGCCGCGCTGTCGGCCACCACCACCGACAACACGAACGAACGACCGATCGTCGTGTCGTCGGAAGACGCCACGTACTTTGCGGCCCTGTCGTCGACGTTCCCGTACGACGCGGGGGACTTTCACTTGGTCACGCTTGACGCGTTGGTGCCGTCGGCAGGACACTGGACGGGGCGGATGACGGGCACGGGGGACCGCGTGTCGTTTGGGGGGACCGAAGGCATCTACCGCAAGTCGCCGCACATCCAAGCCAACGTCGACTTCTATTACTGGACGCTGTTTCCCGACCCGATCGCGTACGCCGGCACGGTCGAGTACGTCAACTCGTATTACTTTAAAGACTCATGGGGGTGGTTTCGCTGCTTCCTCGGGATCGGGATCGGGTCCAACTTGATGGTGAATGCGATCGTGGCGATCTTGGTCATGGCCAACATGTACCGCCGCGACCGGACGGTGTGGCTCCCGGACCTGTACCCGTCGATCCAGCGCCGCGCGACGATCCGCGCAGGCTTGCTCTTCCTCGACTGCATCATGGGATCGTGGTGGTACGCGCATCAGTCTTGCATGAACCAGGGCAACTACCGCACGGGCCTCATGGGCACACTCGCTCTCGAGGACATGACGCGGGCCGACGGCATCATGGTGTGCCTCGCAATCACGTCGATTGCCGCCGATGCGGTCGGGGTTCGCATCCACCTCGCCGTCGTCGTTGTCGTGTACATGGCGTGCTTTGCCCGCCGGTTGGACTTGATCAACTGGTGCGGGATCGGCGTCGACGACACAAACGCGTTCCTCGCACGAAACTTTGACGACAACATCATCGACGGCAACGGCGGGATGAATTTGTGGGCGATGCATGACAATTCCCAGACGAACTTCTTGTTGATTGCGACAGAGTGCACGTGGCTCGTGGTCGCGGTGGGATGTTCGTTGGTGTATGTGGTAGCGGCGGCGGCATGGTCGGCGCTCGTGTACCGCCAAAAATACGACGCCATGCGAGCGGTGTCGCCCCCTGCCGTGCTACCGAAGCGTCGTCCGAGACATCCATGCCGTCGGCTCAAGGCGTTCTTGACGTCTCCGTGGGACTGTCGCCGACACGGCTACCAAACGACCCACTGGACGAGGCGCTCGACGTTGTACGACGAGCTGAACGAAGCCGATCGAAACGACAACACGGCGTTCGAGCGAAGCGTCGGGCGCATCGCGGCCGACGAGGTGGGGCTCGTCGCGCCGACCAAGGATTACATGCACATGCACACCAAGCAACTGTTTGTGTCTCCGTCCGGCGTGTGGCTCCTTGGGTTTGTCGTGGTGAACGACCAGTATGTCGTGGGCATTAACCAGTACTTGTTCCTCGTCCTAAACGTGCTCTGCCAGCGCCGCCTCTTTCGCATCTACGCGCTGTCGCTGACGGGCGACCTCGTGTCCAAGCGAAGGCAGCGCCTCCACTACTACGACTTGACCCGCGCCAATGTGTGGAACGTCGCGCTGAAGCCTTTGCGATGACACTTCGCAGCATCGTGCTCGACACGTTCGGCGCCGGAATCCGTGCCATGGCCATTGGAGTACTCAAACGCCACAGCTCTAGCCGGCTCCGAATGGATTCCATCACTCTCCGCCATCATCGACGCTGCTGCAAGCCAACGCCAAGGCTTCTGGCGCCCTCGATGTACCCCACGAGCCAACAGAGCCATGTATTGGTCAAGATATCCCGTGCCCCCCGCACTGCACTCACTCGCCGCTCCTTGCCCCTCCTCCAAATGAAAAGGCCATGCATCCGCACAACGCTCCGTCGCGCCACGGGCACGGCCATAAACGTATGACGGCGGCGATTTGGACACGATCTGGCCAACACATCGATTGCAGGATCCGCACGTCGCTGGCTGCCCTCTCCCTGTTTGCCACAAAACGCACCATCGCAGTCCTCTCTGGCCTGCACCATCCGCGCCAGGCGCAGCACGGCAACGGATCTCGGCAGCCGGTGGCCGTGCTCACGAGCTGCTCGTGTCTTTCGACCGTGCGACCGCCGCTGGTGGCAGTATGCATTTTCAGAGGTTTTCCTTCGTTTCGAACGCGTCCGTTATGTCCAATTCAACTGCAGTGAGTATATGCAGTACACACTGTTCTACATTGATTGAGATAGCTCTGTCCTACTTGAGAAAGGCCAGAATCGTAGCTGGCATTTCCTGCGGCTGACTGGTGGCGGGAACAGACTGCTGTATGCCGCCTATTGCTTGGAGTGCGTTGTCCGATCCGACAGTGTGGGATCGTACGTATTGCGCCAGAGGGTACGTCGCACGAGACGAGCATGGGTTGCAGACGTTTTCTACAGCATTTGAAACGCATTACTGCAGGTGCTGTGATTGGCTGATGGGGAATTTCGACTTTTTCTTCATTTTTTCCCATGCAGTTCCAGGCGGTGGTCGTGGCCGCGACGGCAGCGGCGGCGGCAATGGCCCAAACGGGGGCAATTTTGCCCAAGTGTGAACCTAATGTGTCTACAGCATTCGACTTAAAGATGAAGAACCAGACGCTTGTGTGCACAAAAGACCAGAACACGACGGGGTCCCTCGTCAGCATGCTCTCGGACGTGAATTTGTTCTGTGCGACCCCGACATGCCTCAAGATGCTCAACGAGACGCAAGCGATGGCCGCGGTTTGCCGTCCGAATTCAACGACGTTGCTCCCAACCAAGTTTTGCGACTCGGAATGCCGCCAAAAGGTCACGACGATGCAGCTCTATTCGAAGAATTGTTTTGAAGTCGCGACCAAAAACACCATCACGTATTGCACGTTCTGCAACAAGTTTTCACAAGAAGCAGACTTGTTCGTCGAAACGTGCGGATTGTGGGACTCCGCGACGGCCCTCCGCGACACGATCACGGAACCTCGTACGATCTGCGCCAAGATCAACACCCCTGTACCGACAGACGCGCCGAGTTCGAGCTCGACGAGTTACATCATCATCAGCGCCATCGGCGGTGTCATTGTCCTCGGTGCGATTGCGTACTTTTTCTTGAAGAAGAAGAACACCAAGTACGAGTCCGACTACCGGTCTGCCGGTGGGTCCCACATTAACTCGGGCGGGTCCCGCGGCGGATCCAGTCGAGGGTCGCCCCACTCGACCGGCACGAACCAGCTTACCCAAGTCACGATGCAGAACGACATTCGCTTCGACACAGAGCTCGCGCAGTTTCGCATTCCCCAACAGGAGATTCAAAACATTTCGTTGCTCGTCAAGGGCGGGTACGGCGTCGTGTTCCATGCCACATTCAACAAAATCGACGTCGCGATGAAGCAGCTCCTTCCGTCCAAGGCCAAGGACCAGAACGCGATTCAGGACTTTATGAACGAGATCCGTCTCTGCGCGCGGCTCGAACACCCCAAGATCGTCAAGTTTGTCGGGATTTCGTGGTCTACGCTCCAGGATCTGGCAGTCCTGTCCGAGTTTATGGCCAACGGCGACGTCACGGGTCTCATCCGCAAGGAGCGCAAGAAGCCCGACGCCCAACGCCTCCTCCACTGGGTGCCGCACCCCACGTTTGGCACGTCCAAGACCAAGATCGCGGCCGACGTGATTGACGCGCTCGTGTACTTGCATTCGTTCCAGCCCACCGTCATCCATCGCGACCTCAAGTCGAAGAATGTCCTGTTGAGCGACACGTGGGAGGCGAAATTGAGCGACTTTGGCATCAGTCGCGTCACGAGCTTGGAAGAAACCATGACGAGCAACATTGGGACCGTCGCATGGATCGCGCCCGAGGTGCTCACGGGCGGGCGGTACACAGAGAAGGCCGACATTTACAGCTTTGGCGTGCTCCTCAGCGAACTCGACACACTCCAAGTGCCGTATGCGGAAATGCTCGGCAAGTCCAAGGAGAACGGGTTCTCGAACGCCCGCCTCGCCATGATGGTGAGCGAAGGCGCGTTGCAGCCTACGTTCACGGACAACATCCCGTCCCAGCTCCACCAGCTTGCCAAGGACTGCCTCAACTTCCACGACACTGATCGACCCACTGCCATGAAGCTGTCGTACCAACTGCATAGCATCCTGAAGGATTTTGATAGCTTGCAGTTTGCTTAGACCCGGGGATACGGATGCATGTAATGAAGTAGGAGAGACTGTCTGTGTTCCGCCTTCTTGTGCTCCTCCCGCCGCCTCCTTCCACGGCAGTCGTTGACGAATTGCAACAATTTCGCCAACAGGTTTTGGGAATCAATGCACCAATTTGATCACAAACGATCTGAAATTCTGAAAAAATTTCATTCAATTTCCGTTTTGTCGTGGACGAGAGGGGGATTTTTACGCTTTTTCGATGTGAAGTTGATGGAGAATGATGTCACGACAAGTCGATCAAATTTTCGTGAAACTCCATTTCGCTATCTTCAGGACTTCGGTTTGCGATCTTGAGAATACTCTAAATACAATAGACCTCCTGACAAAAGTCAAAATCCTCCGGAAAAAAATTAATACCCCACGAATATGACTATGGATTTTCAAGGAAATGAAATCAATTCGAATGGATATGATTCTACATGCAGAGTACTAACAACTTGGCAGAGCGTACGTCAACAACGAATAATTGGATGAACAACTTTGGTGGTGATCATTTAGCAACAACTCGATACTCACGGAAATCACACGCTTATATCCTAATCAAAGGAGTCAATTTCGAATTTAAACTGTGGCGGCGCAATGACCAGGCGAGCCAGTACACAACCACGGCGTACAAGTCTACAAGGAACCCATTCAGACCAGCCAGCTACCCGAGCTGCATCACCAACACACACACCATCACAAATGCAGCAAAACTCTCGAAGAATGAGCCAAGGAATCGCTCTCCTCGCAAATCTAGAGCAACAAAGAAAGTCAAAG
>NW_008580166.1:1120777-1121938 GCF_000520115.1 Aphanomyces invadans
GCTGTGTGCGGTGATGCCTACAGATGGAACCGTAAGAACTACGACGTTCTATTTCAGACCTGTGTGGCAATCACAAATGTTCACATACGATTCAACCCTCTCCGAGCTGAAGATGGAGACGCAAACACGCAGTACATAATTCGGCTCAATGCCATCGGGATGAAGAAGATCAAAGACAAGAGAATGGCTCAAATCAGGTACCGGCAAAAGCGCAAGACCAGGTTGTCAATGTTTCTTGCCTCTGAATCTGCCATCAGTGGAAATGCATGCGGAAGTGAAACTAAAAATGTATCTTACAGCGAGAGTGATGGTGGCCCATCCCAACTCTTCTAATTAGGATATGGTACTTAAAGTGTGTAATTCATGGTAGGTTTTATCAAATGGTGTTGGGTTTTTGCTCTTCTTAAGTGTAAATTGTTTGGTCATCACTTTTTTAATTTTCAAGACTCCTTTTGTTAAGGGTTCCTTATATAGTATTGAACTAGGGTTGTTTAGGTCTATCGTGAATGTAGACGTTTGGAATTACTTGAATCCCTATTGGAGTATAGGTACTGTCTGCCTCTAATTGTGCATCACTTCGTAAGGTGGTGCACACTTCTGCGTTTGGTGCTCATAATGGTAAAGATTGTATGTTTTCGTGGAACAATTCACCCATCACATATCAACGCCACCTCTGCCAAAACATCGAGTCTTTAAACCCGAGGTCTAATGTGAAGTTATAAAATTTCACCACTCATGTTTTTCGCATGTTCTTGTGGGTGGCAGAGGCGTATTGTAGAGTTGTGTCAAGATCTTCGCGAGTGAAAAACGCCAGCTCCTTTACGACTTCGGTGGTGAAAATGTCAGCACTTCCACTGGCGCGTGTTTCCTCGTTTTCAGCCACGATTCCACACCAAGGCCAAGACTTCATAGCGGTCAACAGGCCATCCTGCTCCCTGCACAGCATCTGCAGTCGTATCCAAATGAAGAGGTCACTGGAGTTCGAACGGCAAAATTGTATTGGAACCGCGCGTTTAAATCGAGACGGCAACATCTTCCCCGTTTTCGACGGGGATGATTGCCGCACGATGTCGGCCAACGATGACACGAAGGTTCCATGTGAAGAGATGACAAAACAATACCTCTTCACTTTCAAGCTGAAATATTTTTCCATTCAAATTG
>NW_008580166.1:1127308-1128311 GCF_000520115.1 Aphanomyces invadans
TGGAGCGCCTAAAGGTCCGCCTGCTGTACACGACGTAGTTGGTTTCTTCATAATAAACAATATAGTCCCCGTTTTCTTGGTGTGGCTTGAGCTTGAGTGCAAAATCACGTCGCCTTTGCTTGTTGATGTCGTTGTTAAATGTAGTCGGTTCAATGCGCACTTTTTTTAACGTGTATAACATGCCCAAGATGGGGCAGCTGATCGTTTGCACCAAGATGTTTGTTTCGTCAAAGTCTGGTGCAATAAGACTTTGCATTTCGCGTACGTGTTTTGACAGTTTTCATCGAGATATCTCTCGAAGGTGGCTCGAATTTCTGGCGTAACCCTGGACTGCCCCGCACGAAACACTCCACGCGGCAGCAGCGTCGTTCGACCAGAGTTCAAACCCACCACGCTGTGGCATAGGACATGCCGTTGTGTTGCGCGACAAGCCTCCAGTCGTCACCTCGAACACGATTTCATTCGTATGTGTGGTTACCGCGCAAACTTGCGCTCCATTGAAAATCATTTTGATTGGAACAAAATTCATTTTGATCTGAACTTTTGCACTGCACATTACATGCCAAATTTTATATTATATTTCGATTTCAATTTTAATGAAAAATCTGGGCAACTTGAATGGGAAATGGTGAAGTAATTGCCACAAATTTAACAACAGTGCGCGAAAAATTTGGTGTTGTTTAGAAAGTACGAGGTTTCGGGGTTTCAACCACGTGCCTTATCAAACAACAATGACAGGGTGGCTTAATGCCGAATGATACTTTGGACGAAGCAGACAAGGAGAACTTTTCGACTCATGTCAACAAGCTAGATGAAGTCAGTCTTCTCGAAGCACTGCAGTGGGCCAAGGAGGCATGGCAAGCCGTGTCACAGAGGACAATCGCAAATTGTTGGCGCCACACAGGAATATTAGACGAAGATGTGTATGAGTTGACGACCAAGATGGCTAACTTGTTAATGGGATGTATATGTTGTGTGAGGTGAGCGTTCTGTCTTCTGGAGG
>NW_008580166.1:1133531-1137648 GCF_000520115.1 Aphanomyces invadans
TGTCAGGTATCAACACGCCACCTCGTAACTAAATACTCGTCGTGACAAAATTCCCCTGAAAAATAATTTCGTGCAACTGTCTCCTAATGCGGGGGAAATCTGTATAATCATATCTTCGCTCGACGTGACGACCTTGCAATGGTAGAAATCGCGAAGTTGATCAAAGATACGTAAATCGTACAAAAGAGTTACCTGTGTAAGTGCATACATGTGGCAATCAAAATATATAGGATTCCATGAATTGGCATACTAATTCCTTTGCATCTCTACTACTAGTAGGATAAAGGACTACTAAACGTAGAAGCATGTATTCTGTTCCGAGTACATGATTGCAGAGAACACAGTCACGATGAGATGCCCATTGCAGCGAGGTTGGGACTGGTCGACAAAGAGGGGCAACGGTACGTTTCCGAGCCATGGAAAAGTTCATTAGGAGAACCCAAGGACGCGCATTGCCGTGGCAACCAAGTTCAACGAGTGGTAGCCCACAAACGTCGTCTAGACAACTCTGCAATCGTGGAGGATGTTGAGGGTCACGACCATTCCATTTTAATTACAAATATTTTTATCTCTCTTTATTGTTGTATTGGATGTATTTTAAAATTGCATGGTATCCTTTTGTGTTTCGTCGTAGGTGAAAGGCGATCTTCTTCCCCTCCGGAACGTACGGCGCATTTCCAAATTCTCCCGGTGGAATGCAAGTGTACTCGCAGCATGCCCGTGACGCCGACCGAGGCGTGGCCATTAACGCCGCGACCCCAGAGATTGATAATATCTGCCACGAGATCAAGGCTGCGGTTGCCGGGTTTGGAACGGACGAAGGACGCTTGAATCGCGCGTTGGGTGCGCGAACGTTGGCAGAGCGGTACCTCGTCAGCGTGCGTTACCCGCAAATCCATGGCAAGTCGCTCGTCGACGAACTCGCGAGCGAGACGTCGGGGGACTATCGCCGATTGCTGTTGCTGTTGGCGCAGCCTTTGGCGGACGCTGAAGCAACCATCATCCGTGACGCCACCAAGGGCGCGGGAACGAACGAAGACTTGTTGTTCCCCGTGTTTGGAGGTCGAACATCCCAAGAGATCTCGATCTTGAAGAAGGCATTTTTCAAAAAGTATGGCCAGGATTTGGTTGTGACTGTTGCCGACGACGTTGGCGGCGACCTGAAAAAACACTACCTTGCCATCTTGAACGCGCTCACTCAACCGTACGACCCTGCCGTCCACAACCAGCACAAGGCAGAAGAATTGGCTGAAGTCATTTACAAGGCCGGCGAAGGGAAGTGGGGTACGGACGAGACTGCATTCATCAACGCGTTGGTGTCGATCCCACCCGAGTTCTTGCGTGCGGTGGACGCAGCGTACGTGGCCAAGCACAAGAACAACCTCGCCCGCGCCATCGAGAAGGAGTTTACGGGGCACACGGAGCGCGCCTTGATGTACCACGTGAACATCATTTTGAACCCGATCGAGACAGTCGTTGACCAATTTGAGCGCACGATGAAGGGCATCGGGACTGACGAGTACGGCCTTGGCGCGGCCGTCGTGCGGTACCAGTCGATTTTGAAAGAAGTTGCCCCGGCGTACAAGGCCAAGTACGGCAAATCGCTTCGAGACCGCATCCATGATGAAACGGGCGGCGATTTCCAAAAGCTCCTGCTCATTGTACTCGAGCACTCGATCTAGAGCCTTGCTTGTTGTGGCCAGTTAACCAAACCGTTGCCTTTGACCTATTCGACGTGGCCGCCCCTTCCTCCTTTTGCAGACGGACCGTCCACCGTCGAATGCGGTAGCGTGCTCGTACCCACATCCCGCACGCCCGACGGTGCCAATCGCGACGACTGAGAAGTCGATGCATGGACTCAACCGCTTGGCTGCGCTTGTAGAATGGATGTGGTCTTGAAGGAAGGTTCGAAGGAATGTCGAGCTTGGATAGAAGCAGCCAGACGGTGCCAAAGACGATGCTCCACCTCGTGATGACGAGATTGTGATGGGGTGGGGTGTTGGTGTAAGGACTGCGCGTGAAAAGGATGGAATGCTGGAGGGAAGGAGCCAAGGATTCATCAAGTCTAGAGCTCGATGGATTTGATTAATACGTGCGAGGCTGCAGGCAAAGGTTAGAACAAGCAAGCAGCTCCACGCCGACGTGTTCGCATTGCAAGGGCAGGTGCTTGATCAGACTCGCCTTGACGATACTGCAGCCACCCCTTCACATTCTCGTTGCTGTGCCACAAGGGAAGGGGGTGGTCGTGACTCGTACGCCGCGGTCATCGTGAACGATGGCAGTCACGAAAAATGCCGTGGATGGATCGAAGCGCCAGCGCGGCCGCAGCCGCCATGGTGGTGTGCCGACTTTGTGTACATTGCTCCACTTGGTGTGTGACCAAGGCCAGCTTTCGTCGGCAGGTTACAACCCCACGACGGGTCAACCACCATCACTCGCCTGGCACGACCATCATTCCGTCCTTCGCTCTAATGCAAACTCGGCGTCCCATGTCGTCGCCCTCGCAGCGAAAGCCATCGCTGCCCAGACGGTCACGTGGGCTGGCGCGCCGACACATCCAACGACAACGAGAGGCCGCGCTGACTTGTACGATAAAGTGTTGGAACGCTCGTGGAACGAGTTTACGAACGGATGGTGAAGGGGTGGACACGTGGCATCGCGGAGACATTCGCCACGGCAAGGGCGAGCGAGAAATTGCCAGGATTTCCTACAACTGGCTCGAGACACATGCCCCGGATGCGATGGAGTGCAATCTATCTCGTTTGGGGCGCGAATGTACGCCAAGGTCATCGCTCTCCACCGATCGAGACGATCTCGCTACCAGACCAACTTCATACGGACGCAATGGCTCTCGCCAACGGCGAACTGGTCAGTTTATGCACAATATGGGTGCCTTCTGAAAACTAATCGGCAGATGAGGGCATGCTCCGTGTCGACGACGAGTGGGCCAAGAACATGGGCGTATGCCGATCTCTTCGAAAACAGTTGCTGCAAACAAGATTGCAGCTACTAGACCAGCTTATGTGTGCCAAGAACTGGGACCCCATCGACAAGTTCCCAGTAAAGTCATGCATCGACATGAGAGTTGTCGGGATTTTCGGCGGCGGTGCTGTACACCGGACAAGTCACGCTGACACCGCTTCAAACACGGGTGCTGGACGCTCGCTACGACTTGGTCCAGTCGGCTAAAGCGCTGAAACAATGGTACGGAGGTGGTAGGTCCCGTCAATACATAAAATTGCCCTCTTTCCCGATACAATGCAGCGAGAAAATCCCATTGACGAGCTTGGATGTATCGCCGCTTGGGTGCGCATCTTGAATTGGTGTGCTTCCAAAGCAATACTTGGCGAACTACTCATCATTCTCTCGGGGTGTAGGGACGATCGGGTCCAAGAGCACGTTCAAGCGGTACAAGATGGCCGGTTGGTTGTTTGCTCTGTGTTTGGCCACGTAGGCCGCGGCGACCGTGCGCAGAGATAGCGGCGGGATCGAGAGCAACGTGATGAAGAACGTGGCTTCGTCGGTGCTCCACTTGCCTTCGCCGGTCTTGTAGACAGCCTCCGCCAGCTCATTCGCTGTGATGACTGGGTCGTACGACTGCGTGAAGTAGTTGAGGACGGCCCCTTGTCTTCCTTGAAATGCATCACATTTTGGGTAGTGCAGGCTGATCAAGTATCGCTTAGTGACAGCCTGGGCATCATGCGTGCTTTGCTCGTGCCAAACCCAGCCACTGCAGCCTTGATTCCGTGGCAGTATTGATCAAGCGAAGTGATTGTCACGCCCTTGTCAGCTTCACGGGAGGCTTGCCGTCCACTTGCATGACGATGGAGACAGCAGCGGAGACAGCAGCGGTGAATTCTGTCGTTGTGGCCAACGTGTCAAAGACAGCGCTCCGTCGTGACGCTGTGGCTCTCGACAACCGCAGCTGCTGCAGCCCTTGCACATGGTAGGTGCATCGCTGCCTCTGTGGCTGGTTTCTGCCAGCGGCCACGTGGCCTGCCACGCGACCGTGCCAACATACTCAAGTCAAGAGTATCGTCACAATCCGACGACAGTCCATGGAAATCCCTCCCTGTCCATGACCTCCCTGGCCACATACTGGACGCAAGACACTTGC
>NW_008580166.1:1138750-1152170 GCF_000520115.1 Aphanomyces invadans
TGCCAACATACTCAAGTCAAGAGTATCGTCACAATCCGACGACAGTCCATGGAAATCCCTCCCTGTCCATGACCTCCCTGGCCACATACTGGACGCAAGACACTTGCAATACGTATTAAAATAGCCCTTGATCATTGAATCAACGTATGCAGTCGGTTGAGAATTTTAATAAAAATGATCTCCGCCGCTGAATCTTTGCAAGAGCCAATCCAATGCGAGCACTTTGCTTTGGCACGCATTCGTCGTTTTTATTGCTATTTCTATGCGTTTTTGTATGAAATATAAAAACGCACCAATGAAATCACCTCGCGTGGGGGCTTGACGCCAGTCAAGGACGCATCTGATTGGCTGATGCTTTGACAACCCCACCACGCGCGAGAACATTCAACGTCCGCTGGGTATACGCCCACACTGGGAAGATTTCCCCTGGAATGCAGCCCCCCTTACGCATAAAAATGGCGCACCTGCGTGAGACCCGACCTTCCACTTGGTTTGAGTATTCGTGGTATTTGAAAGTTTTGGGAAATATGCCTACGGGACACACTTGCGGGGAAGAAAAGGTGGCATGACGAGGATCTTTCCGACACCGAACGAGATGACGCGTGGTTTCGCGGTGCAAAGTCGGCAGCCCTTTCGCAAAGTCAATGGGTAGCCACGTCGTACGGTGCCAAACGCGGTGGCGGCCGACAGCCATGGCGCTCACTTTGCAACTTGCATCCCTACGAACAAATCCCCCGCTCGATTCCCATGACCTTTTTCAACGTGTACTCGCAAGAAACGCGCGATGCCCACAACGGCGCCACGATCTCGACGTCGTCGCCGGAAATCGACAACCTCGTCAACGAGATTTACTCGGCCGCCGCTGGTTTCGGCACGGACGAAGACCGGTTGAGCCACGCGCTGGGCAACCGCACGACCCGCGAACGCTACTTGATCAGCGTTCGGTACCCGCAGATCCACAAGAAGTCGCTGCTGGATGAAGTCAAGAGCGAAACGTCCGGTGACTACGGCAAAGCTCTCGAACTGTTGGCCCAGCCGCTGGAAGACGCTGAAGCTACCATCCTGCGCGATGCGACCAAGGGCTCTGGTACCAACGAAGACCTCATGTACCCTCTCCTGGGCGGCCGCTCCCCTGAAGAGCTTGCCATCTTGAAGAAGGCGTTCTTCCAAAAGTACCAAGAAGACTTGGTCGTGGTCGTAGCCGACGATGTCGGTGGCGACCTCAAGAAAGTCTACTTGGCTGCTTTGAACTCGTTCGCTCAGACGTACGATCCGGCCGTCCACACGCGCCACAAGGCCGAAGAAATTGCGGAAGTTATCTACAAGGCCGGCGAAGGCAAGTGGGGCACCGACGAAAGCGCATTTGTGAATGCGTTATACTCGATCCCGTCCGAGTTCCTTGCCGCCGTCGATGCTGCCTACAAGGCCAAGCACAACCACGGGCTGATTGTTGCGATTGAAAAGGAATTTAGCGGTGATGCTGAACGCGCCCTCAAGTTCCACGTCCAGATCCAACTCAACACGGTCGAAGCGATCGCGGACCAGTTCGAGAAGACCATGAAAGGCCTCGGCACGGACGAATATGGCTTGACGGCTGCCTTGATCCGGTATTCGTCGATCTTGCCTCAAGTTGCCCAAGTCTACAAAGCCAAGCATGGCAAGCACCTCCGCGAACGCATCCATGGCGAAACCAGCGGCGACTTTCAGAAGTTGCTCATGATCGTGTACGATCGCGCGATGCGCCACTAAATATTTTATTGCAGGACCAACCGTGCCTGCGCCCCCTACACGCCAAGCAAAGTTGTAGGGCCCTAGGCGATGGACTAGATCGAATAGACTGTCGTAAACGCATAAACTAATGTCGACATCATCTCCAACTTGTTCGCCCTGGATACGTAACTGAGCGCTCCCTCGTAGCAGCGCCGAGAGATGCTGCGACCGTTTTGTGCCGAAGCTGAGCTTTGGGTACCAACCACCATTCACGTGTCGAGGCGGACGACTGCAGGTCTTGGCACTACAGTCTGCGCACAGGACAGCGTGATAAGTGTCATCTCGAATGGCAATTGCATTCGACGCATGCTGTGGACGACGGCACCTCTATCCTTAGAGTGCTATCCAACTCAGCCACGAGGCATCCTGCGGCAACAAATTGTGCCCACAAAGAGCACTCAGACACGCTTTCCCTCGCATTCGCCGCCGCGCTGTGCGCCTTGTACTGCGGTATACGAGCGTCCTTCGCCAATTGAAGCCTGGTGTGTTGACCGAGGTCAAGTCAGCATCAAGTGTCGCAGCTCCATGGCATGGAGTCTCCTCGACAACAGTCGCATGACGACCTCAATGTCGATTACAGCGATCAAAGGCACATAGTTGCCGTAGAGTTAGAGGGAAGCACTGCGGCGACAACACCACAGACGACCTCTATAAAGTCAAATGCTTTGATCCGCAGCTTCCGCACTCTCTGGAAGGTGTCGCGCGGGTCGATCCTTGCGGCCTTTTTGCTGTACCGCTTCGATTCGGCGCGCAAATGGTCGAGATCCACTTGCTCGACCACAACCCAACACAGTTCGCGACATCACGACACAGGCCATGCATCCACCTTCGATACATCGCCGTATGCCGGGAGCGCAACCTTCGCCGAGTGCGTCGACTTGTCGTTCTTCGAGCAGAGTTGGCGCTGGTTCCGATGCTTCGTCGGGTTCGGCATTTGGTTTTACCTGGTGGTGAATAAGAGTGTCGCGCTGCTGAGGATGGGGTGGATGCGGCTCGAGTCGGGCGACTCCTGCGTGCCAAGCTTGACCCATTCAAATCTGCGCGATGGTGCGTGTTAGGCTCGTACTTGCTGCTTCACCAATCCTCGATTTCTCTCGTCAACAGCTTCCGTGTCGAATGTAGCACGAACAGAAACATACACAATGATGTTCGCCGTGACTTCAAGCTTGGACGTCGCTGGTGGCTCAAGTGCCTGCGCTGGCGTTTGCTGTCTGTTTTTAGAAAGTGGTTTCCAAGGGTGAACGGAAGGCCTCTGCACGATATCGTTGGCGAGAAAATAGGGTCACCGTGCACGTGTCCAACGGCGACTTCATCCTAAACCTTTGCCGCTCCCCGTTCTCTCAGCTGCTCCTGCCATTTGCCTTTATTCCGAGCAGATGGCCATGGTATGGCAGGATGTTCCAGCAGCTGGAAAGGATGCGCAAGCTCGTCGACAACCGCGCTCGCTCGCGTGCCACGACCCAAACTTCCACGGAAAAACATGGAATGGAGCGTCGTCGGGTTGTAACTCCAAATTCAGTGGATCGCACGTAACAGAGACCTGGTCGCACTTTGCCGACACTTGGATGGTCATCCTCTACATCCTTCTTCAAGATATTCCTTGAGCGGATAAATCGAATACAATATAATGAATCCAAAAAGGGGTGTTTTATAAAGATCTTTTGAATCGACATGAGATGGATTATGTTTGTATCAAATTATCATGTGCCTCGAAGAAGTAGTTGACTATCCTACACGTATCATGCAAATTGTTTTAATGCGTGTGGTTCTTTATCTGGTTCATTTCTTGTTGTAGTACAAAGATTTGCAGGTATTTTTTAGGTCTGTATTCTACACGTCACGTTGACTTGGCTTTGAAGAGAGTACAAAATATACTGCAAGATGGTATTTTTTGGTCGTATTTAGAACGGCCGAATTCGCACTTAAACGACTTGCGCATCCATCCAACGACGCGGATTGGTTGGATTTTTGAGCTTCTCGAAGTGACTACGGCCCCCGAGTCATTTTCGCATTTTCTTCGTCGCGCGCACTCGTCTCCGTCGCCATGTCGTACTTGCCGCTGTACCCGCAACAAGCGTACGAAATCAACAACGGTGTTGCGATCAACCCTGCGTCCCACGAAATCGACAACCTCTGCCATGAAATCAAGGCTGCGTGCGCCGGATTTGGCACGGACGAAGCGCGGTTGAACCGTGTCTTGGGCTCGCTCAAGGCGAGCACCCGCCACTTGGTCTCGATCCGCTACCCTCAACTCCACAACGGCCGCACGTTGTTGGCGGAAGTCCAGAGTGAAACGTCCGGCGACTACGGCAAGCTCTGCGAATTGCTTGCCCAACCATTGGAAGAAGCCGAAGCCATGATCATTCGCAACGCGACCAAGGGTGCCGGCACCAACGAAAACTTGTTGTACCCTGTCTTGGGCGGCCGCTCCCCAGAAGAATTGGCGATCCTGAAGAAGGCTTTCTTCAAGGTCTTCGGTGAAGACTTGGTTGTCGTGATTGCTGACGATATTGGCGGTGACTTGAAGAAGCACTACTTGTCCGTGTTGAACTCCCTGACCCAAAAGTACGATCCGGCCATCCACAACCAACGCAAGGCCGAAGAATTGGCAGAAATCATCTACAAGGCCGGCGAAGGCAAGTGGGGCACGGACGAAACGACTTTCTGCAACACGTTGTGGTCGATCCCTCCCGAGTTCATGAACCAAGTGAACGCCGCGTACGTTGCCAAGCACAAGAACAGCTTGTCGCGTGCGATCGAGAAGGAGTTCGGTGGCCACACCGAACGTGCGATGTTGTTTCACTACAACATGATCACGGACCCGATCAATACGATAGTCGAGCAATTCGAAAAGACGATGAAGGGCATTGGCACCGACGAGTACGGTCTCTCGGCTGCGCTCATCCGCTACCAAGCGTACTTGCCCCAAGTCGCCCCTGCCTACAAGGCCAAGTACGGCGAGTCGTTGCGCGACCGCATCTACGGTGAAACGAGCGGCGACTTCCGCAAGTTGCTCATGACCGTGGTTGAAAACTCGCTGTAATGTTCCGGACTAATATATAATACATCTGAACCATCTTCCTCGACTTGGACTTCGGTCCCCACGTGACGACTCGGCAACATCTTTCGCGTTCGCGTCACGCTGCTTACGAGTGGACGCAGCAATACCTGGCCATGCTTCTCTGGCGTGATGGCTACGTCGTGGGCTACGTGAACTGCCGAAGGCCGACACTCGACGACGACGTAGGCATCCCCGCGCCGCCAGTACACCGGGTCCTTCCGCTGGTATTCGCACGGATGCCATCGGCAGCTGATGGCAACTTGCGGCGAACGGACGAATTGGACCAACATTTTGTGGGTACAACGACGTACATTCCCTCGAGCCTGACAATCTTGGATTCGTGGGGTGGCTCCCTGGACGGCGCATGTTTCCTGGGAGCACGGGGGAAAGCGTTTGAGCCCATTGAGAACGCCGCTCGTGCATGGGAGGTACAGGTTGCAATGGTGGTGGAGCCGCTATTTTGTTCTTGGTGCCACGGATATTGGATCGACGCAACTTCCTCCTGCTTGGACTCCCAGGAGCCATGCATCTTGTCTGCTAGAAGGGATCGACCTGAAGCAGCGCAGCGTGCACACCAAACGGAGCCCATTTAAAATCTAGCGATGCTCCCTGTCTTCCTGCACGGTAGTGCGACATCACAACATGGGCACCATCCCCGCGTCCTGTCCAACGCGTTCAAGTCGTTCGAGACCATCGACTCCATTGCTTGGAACGACCTCGCTCTCGTCGTCTCCGCCATGCAGCTGCTGCTGGTTCTCGTGGGGCTCATCGTGACGTTCCGCGGCATGTCCGCCAAGCGGTCATCGTACTTTTTGGCTACATTCATGACGTTCAATGTCATTTCAGTATACTCACTGCATTATTGTTTGGTCGGCTTCACCGTGGCGTTCGTCGTTGGGACCGTGGTTGCATTCATGGCAGAGCCAAGGATCGGCGCCTGGGCGATTGGATTTGGGCTCGGCGCGACCGTCACCGACGCGTTCTTTACCGTCCTGCTCGGCATCTTGGACGTCCCTACGACCACCGAACTCTCGTGGGGCATCATGGCCGTCGTGCTCGCGATTGGTCTCATCTGTGCGTGCCATGCTTTGAACGAAAATGCACTGTTCCTCGCCGTCGCCACGAGCTGTACTGGCGCGTTTGCAGTGTCCAACTCGCTTGTGGCTGCGATGGATTGCATGTTGCCAGCGCCGACTACGGCCGCGGCGTTGGCGATCCTGCTCGGCGCCGGTGGAATTCTCATGGTCGGCTGGATCGTGCACCAGAAATCGGCCGCCAGCATCGCATCCACGGACCCGATCTCGTCTCCCATCGAACGGATTTAGTACCCCCAAACTATGAACGTGCAACTTGCTCAAGTCGAAAGCGGCACAAATTCACATTCCAACAACGGTGTGTTCGCTCGCCGTCCAGGAAGGTTTGCATGCCTCGTACCCATCACGGGGGAAGGATGCGCATGCGGGCCATCGTAGGTCCATGGTCGAGCGGCATGCATTCAAGTTTCACCGGACGATTGACAAGTACAATACGGGCGGCAGGTCGACGGAATGTCGGTGACATCGTCCTTTGAGGTCTCGATGAGGGCAGGGCTGAGCGAATCGGCCAGCGCGGTGTGCAGCGTGGGTGCCACCGAGGGACGTCGACTGCATTGGAGACACATCCTGTTTGTGGATGGCACTGGTGAAGTTCAATGCGCGCATGGGCATTCTGGAGGCTCGAGTCGGAGCGATAAACAACCCGTTTGGCCCAAGGCAGTCTCGATTTTGTCTACCCACGCGAGCTATGTTCTCTGCAGCCCATCTGGTCGCTGCCCTCGTTGCCTGGATCGCTCCATCCGACGGTCTCTTGATAATGTCGTCCCCTCGCAGCACCCACTCGCCTCCCGACGCCATCGAGAAGTGCATTGCCCCCGGCTCCACCGTCAACGTTCAAGTGGGTGTCGTGGCCGAACACGACGGCGTCGCCCACGTCCAAGTGTGCCGCCTCCCTGACGTGAATGACATGGATGACGTCATGCCGGACGAGTGCTTCAAACCCGCCAAGCAACCGCACGAGAATGAGCCGTGGCGCGTGGCGCCAGGGGTCCATGTCTGGTCGACCAACATCGCGCTTCCGTCTGCACACGACTCGCGCGCGGTCGTGCGGTGGTGGTACGATGGCGGGGGCTGAGTCAAACCCACCGAGGCACTGCCATGGGGCTATGCCGATCTGCACGGCAGCACGGCGTTTGGCGCCACCGAGTCGGAAGGGTCACCCAGCATGCTGCAACATTGGATCAACTCTTCTGCGAGTCGGGCCGGAATAGCAGAACGAAGCACGTCCATGGCAGTCGTAATAATCCATTAAACAATGCATCGATTGGTTTAAATGCATGTCGAGTCGGCAGAGGATATCCCGACCCAGTTCATCTACCGACGATCGTGTCCTGGCGCCACCGACACAGCGGCACGAAGCCTCTTCCATGGCAAGGGGCTTCGTCGTGGAAGGCTAAAGTTGCGACGATGAGTTAGCTACACCTGCGAGCATCTTCGGACGTATGGTCTCGAATGGAGTGCATGGAGGTGGCGACTGCACGACCTGCCTCCCGCGCTCACTTGGACACGGCGTTGGGTGTTCCGCGCTCGACGCGTTCGTCGCAAGGCGTTCAAATTGCGAAGGGTTTCAACAATTTTAACCAATCAAACTTCATCGAATCGTAAATAGAGTGAAATACAACCAATCATCGAATTTATTAGTTTTACCCAATTGTGAAGCGGAAAATTTCTTTTACACCAATCAAACGTCGTATGTACACAATTTGTGAAAATGTCGTTCGGTGGGTTTGGTGCGTCCGCGGCGGCGACCGCGAGCAAGGCCGCGTCCGACTATGACGTTCCTCCCGATGTTCCCGATAGCATCCAAGACATTTCGTGGAGTCCCACGGCTAACATCTTAGCCGCGGGGTCTTGGGACAATCACGTCCGGTGCTGGGAAGTGCAGCATCAGGGTGCCAACTTTCAAGCAGTGGCGCGGGCACAATTTGCCCACAAAGGCCCGGTTCTCTGCACAGCCTTCAGCGGCGTACGCCTTCGACGACTTCCCTATAACGCTTGTTTGATGCACCTGGACTCTTTCTAGGACGGCTCGACCGTGTTTTCCGGCTCCTGCGACAAAACCGCGATGATGTGGCAACTTGGCGGGAACAGCCAAGGGCAACAGATCGCGCAGCACGACCAGCCGATTCGATCGATCCAGCACATTGCTCAAGCGAACTGCGTCGTCACAGGCAGTTGGGACAAGACCGTCAAGTATTGGGACTCGCGGTCCCCGCAGCCCCAGGCGACTGTGCAGCTCAGCGAACGTGTGTACGCACTGGACGTGTCGTACCCGTTGATGGTGGTGGCAACCGCGGACAAGCAAGTCCACTGCTTTGATTTGAAGAAGCCGTCGCAGATATACGCCGTAAGCGCCACGCGCCCGTGACCGAGCTAACTTGCATGCAGACACTGAAATCGACGCTCAAGTACCAGACGCGATGCATTGCCGCGTTTCCTGACGCGACAGGCTTCGCTGCAGGCTCGATTGAAGGCCGTGTGTCGATTCAACATGTGGACGAGAAAGCCCGCGAGTACGTTGGCGTGAATGGCCGGATCTGAGTTTTGTGTGATAGCCGCGACTTTTCGTTCAAAGCACACCGGGACAACACAACGAGCTCGATCTACCCTGTAACAAGCATCAGCTTCCACCAGAATTCGGGACGCATCGCGACCACGGGCGCCGACGGGTCGTATGCGTTCTGGGACAAGGATGCCCGCAAACTCTTGACCAACTTTGCCAAAATGTACGGCTGTCGCTCGATCATGCATGGCTGTCACGACGGCGTTGTTGTAGCCCGAATTACCAAGGCATTTCCGCCGGCAAGTTCAACAAAACGGGCGAGATCTTTGCCTACGCGACGTCGTACGACTGGCACAAAGGCGTCGAGCACTACAACCCGCAGGCGCGCAATGTTATCCGCTTACACCACGTCGACGCAAACGACATGACGGTCAAGGTCAAGAAGTAGTAGGTGTGTGTCTCTCGCGTCATCGAGTCGTCGTATTCGATCGCGTTCGTGCGGCTGCCGTTCTCTCAACAACGTCGAGATGTCTCGACGTGTGGGCAAGTTGCAGGCTCAGCCGCTCTGATAATCATGCACTCAACCTCTCGCTTAACACAACTTGCAGTCGAAGGTGGCCACCAACGGCCTCCCCACCTCGAGCTGCAGTCGCGGTGACAGGGAAACGTGTCTGCTGTCGCCGCGGTAGTACCAGGGGCCAGCTCCTCTCTCACTCTACTGAGACCATTCCATGAGACGATCGCCATCTACGTTCGGCGATCCCTCCGTGGAGATGTCGCGCACGCTGGTTTCATGCTTGGTGCATGGACCCCGTGGAATGCATGGCTTGCCCGCCTGAGGATGGCACCGTGTGAGCCAAACATGGTAGCAGGCCAAAGGGGCGTTGGACGTCGAGGCGCTGCCGCCATTCACCGCGGCAGACACGTTCTTGGAATATTCAGGGGTCGATGGCAGAGTTCGCCATTCCGATTGCTCCATCCTGATCGACATGGTTCATGTCGGTGTGGCGGGCTGCCACTTGGCTAGATGGAGTGCTGGATTTCTGTCGGTGCGGCTTCCCCGGCCCCAGAGGGCGACCGGCTGACTTTGGTGTGCACCAACGTCGATGGCGCCAGGGGATACATGCCAACTGCTCTGTGGATCGGCCTTGGCTACGTGTCAGCGCACATCCAGCTAGACGACGACGCTCCAGCGACTGCGCCCAGCCTCCCTCCTCGGAATCTGTTCGTGTTCGCATTGGTGGTAGCGTCAAATCTCTCCCTTCCTCCGTGCCCCCCCCCTCCTAAGAGTTCCTATCGACGGAGTCGTTTAGCACCTCCCATCGCCTCCTCCAAGATGAGCAGATCCGTCGCTTGCTTCGCATAGAGCTCAGCCGCCCTCCTCGTCAACGACTGTTCGATCCTTGTGGAGGATCGTGAAGCAATCGCCGTCGCTTCGAACGACACCGTGAGCTTCTACGGTACATGCGACGAATGCCGTGAGCAACGCCGCGGCACCTCCTCTCCGCAGGCTGGTTTTCAAAGAGGCAGTGCCCGATGCATGCCGTGTGCACAACGATGCCAACAACATCCACTCCTCGCGCTCCATGACGTGGCCGTGCGCTGGACACGTTGGATGGCCACGTGCAGCGGGCGATGGCACCCCCGCGACGTTCCTGAGATCGCACGCACATCGTCGCGGGGCCACTCCGAGCGCCACCAATCTCGTCGGGGGATTTGGTTGTTGCCGTTCCTCCCTGTGGCCGGACGATCTGATCGTGCACTGCCGGCGTGTGCAGCAACGTTCGGAGAAGCACCCGGCACAAGCGAGCGACCACAACCTCTCCAAGCAGTGCCTCGGTGCTGCTCTCCAGCCCCATGACCCAGCAACACAAGTTGTGTGATGGGGTTCAAGAGCTTCCAAGGCATGGCGCGCTGGGCTGGTTTCGTATGGACGGCAACGGCCGCCCCGATGCCAGCTGCTTTGTGTCGGATTGTGATCGAATTTAATACGTAATTCAGGTGTAGCTGAAAGCAGGACAATATGGACAGCGAGGACGACCATGACATTTTCCACAATTTCCCGTAATCATCTCATGCGATGAATCGACACCTGAAATGCTGATTTGCGAAGGTCGCATGTACAACAATACACAGGATGTGCTGCGTATCGTCGTCGCAATGGCGTCACCCTGGTAAAGTCTGAACCTCGCCACCTGTGTACACCGTCGGTGTATTTTTATTCAATCGATATAGTAACCGTAAGACAATTAAATTCAATATTGGAAAACCGCGGTGGGGAGGGGGGACAGGGTTACACATGGTGGGCGGAAGAGGGCGCGCGATGCGACGGGGGTGATGGCGAGGCGAGACTGGCGCACACACATGGAGGAGGACTCGGGAAAATGACAGCTAACGCCAGCATCATCACGATCACGCCGACCAACACGACGTCGGCCAACAACCAGGAGCTTGTCGTGTACCGCGACTCGGACGTGCCGTTCCCAGATGCCAAGGACGACGACGACTACGAAGCGAGCTTCCAGCGCCGGCGCCGCAACCGCATCTTGATGATCGTTGCAGCTGCTCTCTTGGTCGTTGGAGCCGCCATTGGGATCACGCTTGCCGCGATCCCGACGTCGGATGCAACCCAGTCGTCGGCCCTCACCGACGACGCCACGCCGATCCCCACGCCGACGACCACCCTCGACGGTGAAATCGTCGTCGGCGGCACCATCTCAAACGAGGTCGAACCGGCCACCGTGGTCGCAGACACACCGGAGCCAACCCCGGAACCCACACCTGAAGTCACCCCCGTGACTCCGGAGCCGACTACCGTGACGCCTGAACCCACCACGACGGTACCCTCAGACGCCCCCACGACGTCGTCGCCGCCACCGGCCGATGTGACAACGCAACCCACTGCTCCTCCTGCCCCTGCACCGGCCCCGCCCGCTCCTACACCTGCTCCCCCAGCTCCGGCTCCTGCTCCGCCAGCTCCAGCTCCTGCACCGCCAGCTCCTTCGCCACCAGCTCCAGCTCCTGCGCCGCCAGCTCCCGCTCCGAGCCCCATTGGACCAAGCACGTACCGGGTTGTGAATGGATGCGACAAGAACCAAGATATCTTTTGGCGATCCACAGACCTCGTCGACCACAGCCGCAACCTTGGCCCGTACCAGTCGTTCGACTTGAACGCGCTCGACTACGGCCCCGGCAAAAACATCATGATCCGCGCCACGGCCAACAACGATGCCACATGTACGTCCCGAGCGCCGTCTCCCATACGTAGCTGACAGCGCTGTGTAGTGTTTGAAGGGTACTTTGACCCGACGTTCAATGTCGTCCCCGGCGCCGGCGGGACCATTTGGTACGATATCAGCGTGATCCCGAACGATTGCGGTCCGTCGTGGAGCCAATGCAGCGGCAGCGGCGTCGGCTGGAACGCTCCACTGCAGGTCGACATTGTGGGCAACGTCGTCGCCAAGTGCGAGAACCTTTCGTGCAACCAGCCACGGTGCCCCGTCGGGTACATCGTGCCCAACGACAATGCCAAGGTCAAGTCGTGCGAAAAGAAAACGTCGTTCATCCTGACGTTTGGATGCGCGACGAGGTAGCGGCGTAAGCGATCGTGTAATGGATCGAGAGTGCGTGGAGTGTGTTTCGTGCGTTGAAAGCTCGTGAAGCGGCCTTGTTGGCAGGACAGCTGCCGCATGCACCGCACCACGAGCTCCGCAGATCTCGACCTGTTCTGCACAAGGGGCGGCTGCATGACAATCGTTCGTTTGTCTCGTGGAAGAGTGCGAAAGCGCCGTTGGGTCGACGCCTCCATGGACGAGATCGACCGAGTCGTGATGGGAGATGGCGTCGACGGAGCTGCGCGATGACCACCATAAATCGTTGACTCTGTCTAAAAGCAATCGATCGATCCGAGCCTAAAGGTGGCCAAACTGAACCAATATCTGGTCTAAAAGCAATCGATCGATCCGAGCGAGAGAGCTGATGCACGTGCTTTCAAACGTTAGCCGACGCGACAAGCGTTGGCCATGTCGTCGACTTTGACACGTCACATCGGAATGTGCGCCGGTGGCACTTGTCTTGCCTGGTACTGTGGTGGGCAGGCTCCGTGGCGGCGCGTACACGCCAGAGGCAGCAGCAGGCTGGCTTGGGACCACACAGGTTGAGGATGGCTCGACGATCGAGGCCAAGATGTCGCCATGGAGGCAGCAACGCCACGGCTCCTCAAACAGTCTCGAACAGAGATATCAGCGGCCGTGCACAAGATGGAAGGATCTCTTGGCCGCGTGCAATGTGCGATGACGAGGGAAAACTGGAACCAGGCACAATAAGTTGGCGAAGACGATTGTGTGGTCGAAGCGTGCTGCGGCTTGCTTGGATCGCGGCAATTTGCCTTCAACGACGGGTCCAAGCGACCGCAAGCACCGATGTCGTACCTGTTGAAGGTCACTGAACCCTGGGCCGGTGGCCAGTCGGCAATGGCCCAAACGCCTTGTCTCGACAACGTCCGAACCATTCAACTCGGTGCTCGTCCAAACGACGCGGCAATCTTTGGCTGAAATGGCTGGATGAATCCACCATGACGCCGTCACCGCCAAGGCATTGTTGAGTCCTTGGAGGCCGCACGACCTCCAGAGTCTTCCTGGTTCGACCCCCCCTCCTTCCAGACCGTCGAGACTTTACTTTACTAGTAGTCGGGTGTGTCTGGTGGCTGGCATAGTCGTCGGTGTGCGCCGACGCTGCGCGGCCCAGCACAGCCACGACAGCTCATTGATCCTGAACAAAACGCGACAGTCAGCTCTCAAGTTGGGCGCTGCCTCGGGTGGGTCACCCATCGGCGCCTCCAAGCCGTCCTTCTCTGCCTCGTCGCTTTGGCCTTGATCAGCACGTGCTTCTCACTGGCGTCCATGCCCGCTCGGATCGCGGAGTGGGGGACTAAGCCGCCGCCTCCCATCGCGGAGTTTTGGGCACGAACGACGCCGCCTCGAAAGCTTGTCG
>NW_008580166.1:1152270-1168162 GCF_000520115.1 Aphanomyces invadans
CCTCAAACAGTCTCGAACAGAGATATCAGCGGCCGTGCACAAGATGGAAGGATCTCTTGGCCGCGTGCAATGTGCGATGACGAGGGAAAACTGGAACCAGGCACAATAAGTTGGCGAAGACGATTGTGTGGTCGAAGCGTGCTGCGGCTTGCTTGGATCGCGGCAATTTGCCTTCAACGACGGGTCCAAGCGACCGCAAGCACCGATGTCGTACCTGTTGAAGGTCACTGAACCCTGGGCCGGTGGCCAGTCGGCAATGGCCCAAACGCCTTGTCTCGACAACGTCCGAACCATTCAACTCGGTGCTCGTCCAAACGACGCGGCAATCTTTGGCTGAAATGGCTGGATGAATCCACCATGACGCCGTCACCGCCAAGGCATTGTTGAGTCCTTGGAGGCCGCACGACCTCCAGAGTCTTCCTGGTTCGACCCCCCCTCCTTCCAGACCGTCGAGACTTTGTTTTACTAGTAGTTGGGTGTGTCTGGTGGCTGACATAGTCGTCGGTGTGCGCCGACGCTGCGCGGCCCAGCACAGCCACGACAGCTCATTGATCCTGAACAAAACGCGACAGTCAGCTCTCAAGTTGGGCGCTGCCTCGGGTGGGTCACCCATCGGCGCCTCCAAGCCGTCCTTCTCTGCCTCGTCGCTTTGGCCTTGATCAGCACGTGCTTCTCACTGGCGTCCATGCCCGCTCGGATCGCGGAGTGGGGGACTAAGCCGCCGCCTCCCATCGCGGAGTTTTGGGCACGAACGACGCCGCCTCGAAAGCTTGTCGCGAAAATCCACGTGTTCAAAGAGGTCTGCCTTCGTCATGGACATGGCGTGTGCCAACCACATTCCGTCCAATCTCGGTTTGATTGGACCAAGCACACACTTGGAACATTCTCGTGGGGACTCCTGTTCCAACAACTCGATGCCCCACTTCCATGCGCCATGAGCAATCCATCATCGCATACGCACGACTACTTGAGCCACGCTTCGCTATGTCAGGGGGAAGTTGTCGGGCATGAGGACGGATCGCACGGGAAAACACTTCGTCAGTGAATGGAGCCGCCGATTCCCCACTCAAGACTACACGTCCAGTCTCTCGACCGTGATGACCACATGGTCGATCTCGGGCCTGTCTTACCCCGTCAACGATACCAATCTTGAGACTGAAATTCCCTTTGGTTTATGGCGTGTTGTTCCGCGGCATTCGCGGAAGTGCGACGTGTGCCCTTAGAAGTGACCAAGGGCAAACCGCATTTAATTGCACGGACGTCCGTGGTTAGTCGATCAGTTGGGTGGCTGCAAGACTGTCAACGTAGTGACTCGAATGGATTGGTAATACCAGTCAGTTTGCATTGTGAATCGGATCAAGACGTTGATCTCCGTGTTGGTTAACGGACGTTGACGACGCGGGTGCGGAACACGTGTTCATTCCTCACACTGCAGCCGACTCCCTGCGTTTTGACGACAAACGCATGGCTAACCAGTGGACGGCGGCAGCGAAGTGGGTGCGGACTAGTCCGGATTAATGCCCCCTGGAGCCGTCGAGCGATGGCGCTGCTTGCGTTGGCTCATGGCAGACGCAGCGTCTGGAAATATGTCGCTCGGTCGTTTGGCAATATAACAACCCCACGACATCTCGTCGGTGGGTCGTACTTAATGGAGTCTTCGGAATTGGCAAGGGCATTTTTGAAATGGGCCAAACGTACAGCGCAGCGACCAACATGACCGCGATGGTCGCCGCGGCGGCCAAGAACGACGTGCCAGCACTCCATGCGGCGCTCGCTGCATACGACTCGCCTGGCGATGTAAGGACCTCGATCTATCTGAGTGTGACGATCGTGTAGGATGTGGCGGCGGCTCTCTTTGTTTCTGTTTCTTCGAACGCGATCGATTCGCTTCAAGTTCTGATCGAGCACGGTGCCGACATCAACGTCCCGACGGTATAACCAGCTTCGTGAACATGCCTGACACGTCGGGGGTAGGAGGGCATGTCACCACTGATGCTCGCGATTTCGACGGGCAATGTTCCGATCGTCAAAACCCTCGTCGACGCCGGCGCCGACATCGAATTTCGCTCCAAGGTACACTTGTCGACAGGGTCAACGCATGCCTGACACATAAGCAGGATGACCACTCCCCGCTGCTTTACGCAGTGTTCCACGGCCAGGCGGAGATTTGCCGGCTCCTGCTTGACCGCGGCGTTCAAGTCAACCACGCGACATCTGACGTAATCTCTCGTCCACATCGCGATCCATTCAAACAAAGCGGCGTAGAAAAAGGTGACTGCGCTGATGGTGGCAGCAATGAAAGGCTTCGTCGACATCATCCCGATGCTGATCTCAGCGGGTGCTCTTGTGGAGGCCGCGACCTCGGTGGGTCTTTCACCGCCCATGTCCAAAATAACGTTGTGAGCGTCTAGACAGGAAAGACTGCGCTCATGTCCGCGGCAGCTGAAGATCAAGTGAGTGCAGTCGAGTCCCTCGCGGACGCAGGCGCCGTTGTCGACGCAGTAGACCAGGTATGTCTCGGACGATGCAGCTTGATCTGAATGGTTGTAGAACCACCAAACGGCGTTGGCGGCTGCCGCAGCCCGAGGCAGTGCGGGCATGGTGCAATGCCTCCTGCGGCGCGGTGCGCAGCTTGACGTCCAAGATGAGGTGCGTAAAGCATTCGTCTGCTGCGACAGTCCCGCGAGAGTTCGGTAGAATGGTCGAACGGGGCTGTTGCTGGCAGCCATGAATGGCCACGAGGCCGTGGTGAAGCTGCTCGTCCAAGGTGGAGCTCAACTGGAAAGCCGTGACAAGGTGCACCCTCCATGGCGGCGACCCGAAGCGACTGACGAACGGGTCGTGGTACTTGAATAGGACGACGACACAGCCGTGGCCAAGGCACGGCGCAATGCCCACCACCAAGTCGTCCAGGTGTTGTTGGATGCTGGGGCCGTGGATTGCAAGAGCAACCTGGTAGGTCTACCGCTGTGACCTGTTGCACAATCCATGCACGCGCGTAGCGGACGCCCTCTGTCAAGGGAGCTCTCGCCGCGATAACGTCGGGGTCGCGGTCCATTTTCGCGCGCTTCCCCACCCGAAAAGAGGCCCACGCGGCGGACTCGGCCGCAGATCCCTGACGTTCCCGTCCACGCGGCGAGCAGTTAATGCATCTCAATGGACCAGCGCCTGGATGTGTGAGGTGAAAGAGCTATCTGCCGCGATGGCAACGACGTTTCCAACGCGTACTTTGCACGGCTAAAGACATGCACGTTATCGTACATTGACGCCTGTCGCGCTCTCAAACGACGCGCTACAAAGCAGTGGCCAGGACGGCTTGGAGCTGGTGCAGCACCTGCAGCTGCTGGTCGCGGGGCAATTGCACGACTTGCTGTACGATGGCGTCGGCGGTGGTAGAGTACGACCAAATAAAGGTCGTGCAGTACACCGTCGTGAAGAGCGCCGTGATGAACTGGCAGTCCATGCGGTCCATGAACCCGCCATGGCCAGGAATGACGGAATCAAAATCCTACCGCCCATCACCATCCCGGAACAACATGCAACGAACCAACCTTGAGCTTGTACGCGCGCTTGATTGCCGACGCGTAAAACCCGCCGAACGGCGATATCACCGACGTAAAGCACGCAAATACGAGCGAATGCACCTTTCAAAACAGCGATCACATGTCCCCATCCCATGCGGACGACGCGCACCTGAATCGGGTACAACTGCACGCGAGGTATCGAGACCACCGCCGCCACTGGAGCTGGCAGTGCATACCATGCCTTGATGAAGACCGGGTGGGGCGTGCACGTCAGCGGCGGTGGCATCAGCTGCATGTCATACTAGTACCCACGACGGAGAGCATGGGACGCACCTCGATCGACTCCAACGGGCACGTCATCCAAGTCGACTGCGCCAAGAGCGCACTGCTCCAGAAACCAAACGCCACCGTGCACACGAACGCGCCGAGGAACCCTTCCCACGTCTTGTTTGGACTGAGCTTGAGGAACGCCGCCTTGATGAAGCGCTTGCCAAACAATTTGCCGCAAAAGTACGCAAAGCAGTCGTTGCACACCACGAGCGACGCGGGAAAGAAGAGCCACACGAGGCCTTTGAAGATATTGTCCAAGATGGAGCGCATCTGGAACACAATCAAGCACAGCGTCACGATGGTCCACGTCAGCTGGCCCATCTGGTACTTGTAATACCCTATGAAAGACGCATGAACGATGGGACGTTATGGCGAGATCACCTTTTTTGAGGCTGAGCACCGAGAAAACAAAGAGCGTGGCGTAGAGACTGAAGCTAACCCATGTGTGGTACTGCAGGTACATGCGTAACCAGGGAAAGTCGAGTTTGGTATGGGTCGACCGCAGGAACGACTGGAACGAGTCGCCGTAGTTGTACAGCAAGGCCACCCCAAACCAACACCACTGCATCCGTCGACTGAGACATTCTGCGACGACCGGACGTGACGTACTTGGATGCTGCGAAACCACGGAATGTTCTTCTCCGCTGCCGCGCGGTATCGAACGTTGACGAGCTCTCGGAAAATGAGTGTCTACGCCACATCCATGTTGACGAAGATGGGACACTCTGGGAGGCGGCGTACCTGCAGGATGACAACTAACAACGTCACGTACAAGTGTCCTGGGATACAAATGAGCACGAGAGCGATGGCGTAGTTGCGCGTGTACCGCCATAGATGATGAGGCCGAAGAGACCGATCATGGAGATGCCTGCAACGACGCGCTTGACGACTGACAAGCTTGGTTTCGCAATGTCATCACCGACGGGAACCTCGCCGCCATTGAAGCTTTTCTTGGGCGATTGCACATACACCTCATGCCGCGGCGACGCAGCTGCCTTGGGAGACTTGTTGAGGGGTGCTCGGCGCTTCATGTGGAGCCGTGCGCAACGTTCCTCGACACCGACCGGAATGAAGACAAAATGATCGGTTTTCATTCGCTAAAATTCAACCAATCAAAACAACTCTGTGTACGCAACAACGTTCGTGCCAAGATGAGCAAGAAAAGATGCCATATTCTTCAGCTCTCCAACGCTCTAGCAGTCCAACCGAGGGTCTCTCGAGATTACTCAGAGTGTCAGCTTTGTGCCAAGCGATGGAACGCCTTGCTCCTTTACCCTTCGGGGACGTCACAACGTTGGAGGTACAAGGTTTCGTACTGTTTCGTGATTGGTTAAAGTTCTTTTTTCCCTTGTGAACTGGGACAGAACAAGGCGAATGGAAGGCACAGCGCGGTGTCGCGATGCTCTTGACAAAGGTTGCTGTCGAGCAAGCCCTTCCAACGCCTCCTCAACACACTTCGCTGCTCTTACTGAACCAGCCAGCGCGCTTGAGCGAAACGACCACCCTCTGTAGTCAAAATGCGCTGCAAATGCGCCAATCACCCGGGCAATTTGGTTCAAACAAGCGGCCGCGACGTGTCATCGCCCCAGAGTGTACACTTCCGTCACCCAGCTATCCAAAGGTACCACGCCTAGCTGTCTCCGCACCTACGCTGCAGTGAATCAGGGCACATCCTGGCCCTCATCGGAGGCCGGCGTGGTTCGGCCGTAATGCCAACGTGCGAATTGCGCTGTCGTCTGCTGATTGGTCAAAGAAGATTGAAGTGATCTGATTGGTGGATACCTTTGTTCTCCAGAATGTAGGTTCCCCAATTCCACCAATCAAACGCGACCAAGTCGAAACCGCGCTATTCCAGCATGGCATTTTCGCATTCGGCTTGTTCCACGCACGACCGCCGCCATGGACACAGCGCATTTAGATATGATCCTGATCGACGAGGACATGGCATGTCTGTTTGATGGCGCGCCACCTTCGTCCACCCACCCGACCATGGAAGACGACATCGACATCTTTGACGACTTGCCCCTGTTCAAGAACGAGGTGTTTCCGCATGACTTCAACGACACCACGACAGACGATAGCTCCAGCGCAGGTGTGTCGTCGCCGTCTGCGAGCGAATGCTCCGACTCGTCAATCACGACGGCATCCCCTACGAACTCGTACCCCGTGGCGACGGCGTATCCGTGGATGCCTGCAGTAGTCCCTGCTGCCCTGACGCTTCCGTTTGCCATGCCGATCGGCTTGCCAACGGTGAAGCGTAGCCTTGACAGCGACTCTAACTTGGTGGAGTCTCAAGTGGTTTCAAAGCGTTCAAAGCATGAGATTCGACTAATGAAGAACCGTGAGAGTGCGAACAAGTCTCGCCTGCGCCGAAAAAACCAAGTATCGGATCTTGCGACCGAAAATAGCGACCTGAAAGCCCAGTTGGCTGAGCGAGATGCTCAACTAGCAGCACGGGACGCCACGATCAAGTCTCTCACAGAACAACTGCATTTTCTGCGCAGCCTTGTCTCCACTTCTTCGTCTCAAGCGGCCTCCTCGGAACTTCCCCCCGCTTCTCCCGTCATCAACAAGGCAACCCTAGCCGCCCCTGCCGCCGGCATTGTCCTGTGCGCGTTCGTCTTTGGTCTTACGCTCTTCTCCGACCCGTATGCGCACTCTGCACCTTCTTCGTCACACCGCCGCTCCATGCGAGTTGTGCACGGCATGAGTGCCGCTGCGCCATCGTCGCCGACGACCTCCATGTATATGGCGACAACTCCGTCGAGTGTCTTGGGTGACTTTGGTGTGCTCTTTGACACCCTGTGGCTGCATATCGTGGCTGTGCTTGCCGTCGGTCTGTTGTGTGTTCTCGTCCTTCGGCACCCTCCTCAAGCGCCCCATGCAACGAACGACATCCACGTGAGCGTCAACCTTCACGAGAAGAAGAGCACCGTCGTCCACCGCCTCTGCAATCGCGCCTCGCGGTGGGTGACGCGGAGTCAGACGGCGAGCGTCGGCAAGTTGCACTGATTGTTGCTGTCTGTACCATAGTTTCTATATATCCCCCTGTAATTTAATGCGATTTCATGCGCCTCCATTCTGGCGTGAGGTATAAATTGTGCACAATTTATCATTTTCTAGAGTTCCCATATTTTACGCTGTGCGGATAGCATGAAGCTTCACTTCTGTGTAACAATTTCGCATCAAGGATTTCAATATCCTTCCTCACAATGCTCCACAGGACGGTATGTGCTATCGAATTCCGAATTGGATGAGAACTTGATTCGACATTGTCGTACGACCACGATTTCAAATGGCGGGACGCAGTAGTTCGAGAACACATTAGATGCAATTGAATTCTGAATTTGGATGAAAATGGTGAAAATGTCGATCAAGCAATTCGAAATAGTCTTGGTTGTAACGTACTTAATATTTTCTAACCGATGATATTTATAATTGCAAAAATTCGTTTTTGGCCTGTAGCCAAAGTATCATACGGATAAGAATAGTGTGCAACAAGAAATAGTGTGAGCCAACACACCATCGTGAGCTTCAAGCATGGACACGGCAACCAATAACCGCCGACGTGGCGGCAGCAGGAGTGGACGGGGTGGTGGAAGGATTCAAGACGATCGACGTAACACCAGCGGTGTAGGGCGGCATGAAGGTGCCAGAGGTGACAACTCTTCGCGTGGAGGTGGCCGAGGCGGGCGTGGGCAAATGAATGCCCGAACGGGACCACCTCCATCACCACAGCACGGTCGAGGAAACGAACGTGGAGGTGCACCGAGAGAAAGAAGTGGCGACCGTGGAGGAAGAGGTCGTCAAAGCGTAGAAGCTCCCATTGCGCTCACGGAAGAGTTTGTCATGTACGTTGCAGCGCAGCTCAAGGCACTCAAGGAGGACCCGTCCATACCACGTACGGTGCCATCTTCCTTGCTTTTCTTCTCCATACGACGTTTTCTGCTGCAGAGCTCACGTTTCCGAGTACGCTGGACAACTCCCAGCGTCGGTATATCCACAACATGGCGGCGAAGCATGGCTTCCACTCGAAAAGCACGGGGAAGGACGATGCGCGCTTCATCTTTGTGACCCGCGCCAAGACAACGGCATCCATGACGGAGGTTTCGTTACGCGTTCCACCAACGCCCCTGTCAGTGTCTCCGTCGACATTGCAGTCGATGGCAGCATTCCTTCACGCGCATCCACTTGGGCCGTCGTCGGGTAAGCGATCACGAAGCACCGTTGGACCACATATGCATCATACATATTCTGTTGTTAAGATCACGGAGCAGCGCGTGCGCCGCCCGCCCACCGCCAAGATCCCAATTCGTCATCGTTTTCCAAATCGATGCCGCGGCTGCCTCCCATGCCGCACATGTACAGCTCGAGCCAGCAAGCTCTCCCTGTGTTTGGCCATCGCGACGAGCTCCTTGCGCTGACCCGTCAGCATCAAGTCGTCGTCATCGCCGGCGACACTGGCTGCGGCAAGTCTACACAGATTCCTCAATTTCTCGTCGACGACGGAGCGACTCGTGTGGTTGTCACCCAACCTCGTCGGATCTCGGCGATAACGCTGGCTCAACGCATCGCAGACGAGCGACAAGTTGAGTTGGGCACGGATGTGGGGTACAGCATTCGGCTCGATGCCAAGTACAGCGCCAAGCACACGCGGCTCCTACTCTGCACCACCGGTGAGGTCTCCATCGACATCTCGAAACCATCCAACCACGCCGGTTGGGTGCAGAAAGCTAGGGCCATCGCTGGAATGTTCATCTGTACCTTCGGACCGATTAGGCATCTTGCTCAAGTGGCTCAGCGCCGACCCGACAGGCCAAGCGTTCACCCACATCGTGGTCGACGAAGTGCACGAGCGCGACAAGCACACGGACTTTTTGCTGATTTTACTGCAGCTGATCCTGCCCCACCGGCCAAACCTGCGCGTGATCTTGATGAGTGCGACGATTCAGGTCGACAAGTTTGCCGCCTACTTTGACGGGTGCCCGATCGTGCAGATCCAAGGGCGCGTGTACCCAGTCCTCCCTTGCTTCCTCGACGACGTGCTCGTCTTGACCAGGGACGCTGCGTCGGCGAATTTGGGGTCGCAAGTCCGCGCCGCCGCCATCGAGGTACGCATCGTTTGTCCAGGTCCTTGTGATCGACGTGTTGAGTTGTAGTACGACTTGATCTGCGTCATGTGCAATGCCAAAGGGTTCGCCGATGAAGAGGACCTCGGCGTGCATGTGGCCACTTGCTCTGGCACGGAATGGCACACCATGTCGTCGGCGCCCTCCGCGGCTGCTCTGTCGACGACGTTCGACATGGATGTCGATGCCATGGACGGATATGCCGCGATGGAAGGGTCGGTTTGCGACCACGTGGCCCAGGTCTTGGCTGCGAGGAAGCAATCGCTCAAGCGCCGTGAGATGGACATCATGGTCGAGCAGTATCAGCTTACACAGGATGCCCTCGATGGGGGCATCGATGCCACCCTCGTCGTGACGCTGCTGCAGCATTTGCTCACGGCGCAGTACGGCGACGGCGCGGTCCTCGTGTTCGTTCCTGGGTGGGAAGACATTATGGCGATCTCGGACTTGATGGCGTGCGATGGCACACTCATGGCACGCATCACGCTCACCATGCTGCACTCGAAGTTGTCGCCGGCCGAGCAGCGACGGTACGTTTCCAAACACGCAGTCGTTTTGCTTGTTCCTCCACTCTGCCGAGAAAACACACCAGAGCTCGACGCGGACGAATGGAGTGACCTAGGCTAGGTGTGCTTGCTTCTGTGTGTTGGCATCGCCAGGAATGCTTTGGCTCGCTATCTCTAGCGATTGCATGTCGTTTTGAACGTCTCTGGCATGTGAAGCCTGCCGCACTCCCAGTCCATCTCCCAGTCCATGCAGGAGAGGTCTCTTTCAGATGGGACTGCGGTGGTGGCTGTTGCGGACGATAGCATGGGCGTCGTTGCGTTGTGGCCCTTGGCTGGGGTCGAGTTTTGTCGTCGCTTCCCTTTGCGTCGAGCTGACTGTCGTGTGTAGTGCGTTCTCTCGTCCGGCCCGCGGGACCCGCAAGGTGATTTTAGCGACCAATATCGCGGAAACGAGTGTGACGATCGAAGATGTGGTGTACGTGATTGATACGGGCAAGTCGAAGCAGTCGTCCGTCGTGAATGGGTACACGGCGCTGCACACCGAGTGGATCAGCCAGGCCAACTGCGCTCAGCGCAAGGGTCGAGCGGGCCGCGTCGCCCCGGGCGTATGCTTTCACCTCATGTCGAAGAAGCGGTACGACGACCTGCCTCCGTTTATGACCCCCGAACTCGTCGGTACGTGAGTTGGGGATGCCTACCAACCCGTCACTCGTGTGCAACAGCCATCTCGCTGGAAGAGATCGTGCTCGCGATTCAGTTGCTTCAGTACCAAGCCAACCACGCGCTCGGGTTCGACTCGATTGCTATGTTTTTGCACATGGCGCTGGACCCGCCCCCGCTCCACGCCATCGAGTCGGCCATTGCAGCATTGCAACTCATGGGTACGTTGGTGGGGTCGTTCGACTTGACACCGCGAGTCTCAAACGAATGAATGAACAGGAGCACTCGACGACGACCACGAGCTCACGTTCCTCGGGTGGAAGCTCGCTCAATTGGGCGTACCGCCCGCCATCGGCAAGATGGTTCTTCTCGGGCACTTTTGTGGTGTATTTGAACCGCTGCTCTTCACGTGCTGCGCGCTGACGTTCCGCGATCCCTTTGTCGCTGACATCGGGTACGTTTTTTGGTTGCAAGTCGAAGGCGGACGTGACCTGTGCCGGTGCAGGATGACCCCGGCGCAGCGCGAACAGCGCAAGCAAATCAAGCGCGCTCTGGGGCACACGACGTCCAGCGATCACTTAGTGGTTCACGCCGCCTTGCAAGGCTATATCCTTGCCAGGCAATCGCACTCGCGGCAGAGTGTTCACTCGTATTGCCAGCAGCACTGGCTGGTCCACACCGCGTTGGACCACATCCTCGGGGTAGTCAAGCAAGTGGGCAACGAATTCGCCGCCCTTGGCTACGACCATCCTCCGGCCGCGCTGTCGACGCCACGGCAGCAACCGATGGCGCAAGCGGTCCTTGCCGCTGGACTTTATCCCAACCTCATGTACAAAAGTGGGAGCGGCGCTAACTTTACGACCAAGGACAAATTCAAGGTCAAGCTGAGCTCGTCCACCGTGCTCATGTATCCCAAGGTAGCGTCCGCCACCATGCCTCATGATGCGGTGCCACGTGGCTCGTGTGTGGTAGGAATCGAAACCCCACGACGACAACCTCGTGCATTGGGTGTGCTTCCATGACATGATGCAATCGGAGCGGGTGCGTGTGGCTCAAGTGGCGACCAAAGTGTCTCCGTTTGCCATGGCGTTGCTCGTGGGCCATGACGCGGTCGTGGATGCAAGTCCCACCGACGATAACGTGCACCAGGTGAGCTCACATGCATCTGGGACGCATCGGTGGCTGGAACCTTGCTAGGTACACGTCGTCATCGACGGGTGGATCGTCCTCGAGATGGACCGACGGGTCGCCGAGATGATGCTGGCGCTGCGCGAGCGTTTTCAAAATGCGTTTTTGCGCCATTTGCACCACCACGAGCCTTGTTCCAGTGTCGTCGACCATGATGCCGAGCTCTTGACAAGGGTGACGACGTGGATCGTCGCCGAGTCGGCCAGTGCATAGACAGAGGAACGTCATTCGACTACCGACCCCACTAGTTCATGTCGAGTCATCGCTGCCTACACATAACTAGAATGCAAAACATCGCGCTCAAAACGCCTCGTGGGCCAGGCTCAGTCCACTTCTTCAATCTTGGGGCCGTCGGCGCCGGACGTGCTGGGACCTTGACTGCCGGGCATTCCACCGGGGGTTCCGCCGCCGCCGCTCGCATGCACCTTTTGCAGAATGGGGTTGGCTACACTCTCGAGCTCCTGCTGCTTGCCTTCGTATTCGTCCTTTTCGGCGGCCAAGTTTCGATCCATCCACGAAATGATGTCGTGCACCTTGTCTTCCAGGACTTTCTTGTCACCTGCGTCCATCGCGCCTTGAATCTTCTCCTCCTGGAGGGTGTTGCGCAGGCTATAGGCGTAATTTTCTAGCCCATTCTTCGCCTCCACGCGCTCCTTGTTCTTCGTGTCCTCGGCCTTGTACTTCTCCGCGTCGTTCACCATGCGCTCAATCTCGTCCTTGGAAAGACGGCCCTTGTCGTTCGTGATCGTTATCTTGTTTTCTTTCCCCGTCGACTTTTCCACGGCAGACACGTTCAAGATGCCGTTCGCGTCAATGTCAAACGTCACGTCGACCTGGGGGACTCCCCGGGGCATGGGGGGCAAGCCATCCAGGCTAAATTTGCCCAGCAAGTGGTTGTCATGCGTCATCGTGCGCTCGCCTTCGTACACCTGGATGAGCACCCCCGGCTGGTTGTCGGCGTACGTCGAAAACGTCTGCGACTTCTTTGTCGGCACCGTCGTGTTGCGGGAAATCAGCGTCGTCATCACACCGCCGGCCGTCTCGAGCCCTAGAGACAAGGGCGTCACGTCCAAGAGAAGCAAATCCTGCAGCTTCTGCGATCCGCTGCTCCCGCTCAAAATCGCCGCTTGCACCGTGGCCCCAAACGCAACGGCCTCGTCTGGATTGATCGACTTGTACAGCTCCTTGCCGTGAAAAAAGTCGGACAGCAACTGCTGCACTTTGGGAATCCGAGTCGACCCCCCGACAAGGACCACTTCATGCACTTGATTCTTCGACAGCTTTGCATCCTGCAACACGCTCTTCACGGGCTCCATCGTCTTGCGAAAGTAGTCGCTGCACAAGTCTTCAAAGCGCGCGCGCGTTATGGTCGTGTTGTAGTCCATTCCGTCAAACAGCGAGTCAATCTCAAGGTACGCTTGCGTCGACGAAGACAGCGTGCGCTTCGCCCGTTCACAAGCCGTGCGCAAGCGGCGCAGCGCACGCTGGTTCGTCTTCAAGTCGCCCTTGTACTTGCGCTTAAACTCGTCGGTAAAGTGGTCCACCAGTCGGTTGTCGAAGTCTTCGCCCCCCAAGTGCGTATTTCCCGCCGTCGCCTTGACCTCAAAAATGCCCTCTTCGATCGTCAGCAGCGACACATCAAATGTGCCCCCGCCCAAGTCGAAGATCAGGACGTTGTGCTCGCCGCCCTTCTTGTCCAGGCCATACGCAATCGCGGCGGCCGTGGGCTCGTTGATAATGCGAAGCACATTCAAGCCAGCAATCGCGCCGGCATCCTTGGTCGCCTGCCGCTGCGAGTCGTTGAAGTAGGCTGGCACAGTAATCACGGCATTCTGCACCTCCACCCCAATGAACGCTTCCGCCACCTGCTTCATCTTGATCAGCACCATCGACGAAATCTCTTCCGGCTGGAACGTCTTGCTCTCGCCCTTGAATTCAACCACAATCTGCGGCTTGTCGCCCGGCCCGGCCACCACCTTGAATGGCCAGTGCTTGATGTCTGCCTGAATCATCGGGTCGTTAAACTTGCGCCCGATCAACCGCTTCGCGTCAAACACAGTGTTCGACGGGTTCATCGCGACTTGGTTCTTGGCCGCGTCTCCAATCAGCCGCTCCGTGTCGGTAAAGGCCACGTACGACGGCGTCGTGCGGTTGCCTTGGTCGTTCGCAATGATTTCGACGCGGTCGTTTTGCCACACGCCTACGCACGAATACGTCGTGCCCAAGTCGATCCCGACGCTCTGCTCGGTTTTCGCCATCTTCGCAGTCGGTGGGGAATTCGAATCTGCGGCCCACAATCGCCCAGCACAAAGTTGCACGCGCGAAAGAAGACCCGACCGTTGCAGCCGCCGATGCCCCTCGGCCAAATGACATTGCCGGGGAGACGCTCGCGGGGGTATGCGAGGTGGTTCCCTGGCTTTAACACAATGGTGGCATCGGTGACTGGCCGTTGACATCCGCCTCGTCGCTTTCGGGTTGGACACTATCGTCGACGATCGGTTTGTCTGGGCTCGCCCCTTCGAGAACCCTTCGAGGTGGTCGACGCGGGGGGGGACTGTCCGGTGGGACCATGAACATGTGCATTCACGAGGGGTGCATGCGACCACATCGACTCGTGGAGCCACTGCCCTTGCAACCGATGCCCATGGTTATTGCCAGGCATGACCTTGATCGCACCGTGGACGTCGCTGCTGCACTACCTAGCGACCATCGCGATGGTTGCGCCAACTTTCGCTCCCTTACAGTCATGGGCATTCATGGTGCGTTGAGATAGCCACTCCAAATAGTATTTTACCCAACGGCAAGCGTTATTGCGTCGCCGCTTTCGTTGCCCAGGGTATATCTGGTTGCACCAGTCAACATCATTCCGTCACGACTGCTGCTTTGGCGGCGGCCAAAAATTCGAGGACCCAGTACGCCAACTACATCAAGCCATGATGACGAGAACGTCCGCAACTTTCGTCGGGTGTTGCAACAATGTGACCTTGCAAGCAGGGTCGAGTGGACCACGGGTCGCAGCATGGCCAATTCGTTTGTGCAAAGCAAAGCTCGGCATTCGAGTTACGGGATGCGTTCGCTGCACTCACTAGAGTTTCGATCGAGCACCAGTCCGTGCAATTGCAACATCGGCTTCTTATATCCGACCGCGGACGTTGCCACGACGTGGCTGGTGGTGGCGTGGTGGGTGTTTGTGCTTCGTCTCCGTGGAAAGCTTGACACGATTCGCTCCAATCCTGCCATGGGGCAGCCCTCGAGCCGGCTGGTTGGGCAGATTGGGGAGCTGTTTTTGATCCAAATTTTTTGAGTTGTCACCTTTCCAACCCATGACAGAGTCGACGATTTGTTTTGATAGGTTAGACCAGTACCCGATGAAACGCGGTTCCTCGGTGGTTGCGAGCGCCTTTTTCTTGGTAAGTCGGCGGGTCCTGGGCGGCTTGGCCACTTCGAGGGCCACCGCCTCGTCTCTTCGTTCGACCCCTCTGCTAATTTCGCCGTGGAATGGCTCGCTCACCGAGTCGACCTGGCTCCCGTCGGCCGCGGTCGGGTCCATCCAGACGGCCAAGAGCGCCAGAGACAGCAAGATGCGAACATCGATGGCCATCGGTCGCTTCCTCCGGGATATAAACAATTGAGTTGTGTAAAGATAATGGAATTCTCGGGGCAGACGAGGGCCTCTACATCCATCAAACAGCACAATGGTCGTAACGAATACAGGAGGATGGCCAATGTTCGCCAGGATTTGTTGTTTGTACTGCATCGTGTGGGACGCGTAAGCCCCAGTGGATCGTTTGCACCCTGACAACATGCAGCAGGTCGCCACGTTGCCTCCATGACAAACGAAACACACCCAGCACCATGCGAATCCAGCGCGTCTGGTCCATCGTACGATCGCGTCGTCAAGCGCAAACTACACGGTGGCGGATCCCCTGACGATTGTCGGCTTCACGGACCTGACTATTCTCCCTGTGGAGAAGGAACGGCTCAAGGCGGCGTTTTTAGAGTTGACGTCCCATGCAATGAAAGGGTGAGTCAAAGTCACTGAAAACAAGTTACAAAAGTTGCCTGACAGTACACGACTGCACCATGGGAAAAACTTTTGAGCCACGTGACCATTTTTCCTGATATTTTGTGAGTGAACCGGACTCATTGTGATAGAAACAAAGCCCATTGGACGTCATACGTGAAAATCAATACTCTGTCAGAAAAGTTACCACAATGATCCAGAATCCATCACATTCCCCCTACAATAACGTATAACCTTTGAACATTAATTCAAATTAATTTAGGAGATGTACATTTTATTGCATGAAATGTGCCACATAAAACTCTCGAAAATAATAGCGTGTTGTCACCATTCGTGGACCTTCCTCCATTGACATGCCCGCAACCAACTCCATCTCCGATGATGACTACGAAGCGAAAACGAGCTACGTTCGACATCTACGGCCAAGAAGCTTAACTACTGAAGAATGTCTTGATATCTTTCGTCTTCACGCCAAGTTTCGTCGTAGTGGAGCCACCAAAGTTTCAGCAAACATTGCCTTCCTTCTCGGAC
>NW_008580166.1:1172712-1179088 GCF_000520115.1 Aphanomyces invadans
TTCACCCTCGACGTAACGACACAACCTCTCGAAGCTCGCATCAGCGAGCTGACCGAGGAAGGCCGAGCTCTCTAAGAATCGCTCTACCAGTGCAAGGGCCAAGCCAATATAATGCGTGAAAACGATGTCACCCTGTAAGGTGAGGTCGAACAACTTCGCGACCGTAGTGCGACACTGGAATCCTCTGTATCCCAGCTGCGCCAGTCACCTCAGGACGCACAGGCGCAGACTCTTCGCGTGTAGCAGAGGGTGCGACTGCAATCAGCCAGCCCCAACTATTCCCCCCTATGGGTGTCACACCAGTGAAGCTTGATGTCACTAAGGTCGACTCCGACGCCAGCAAGCGTATCCGGTGGATCCTGCAAGTTGAGACCGCGGCCGATGTGCTGTGCATCGCCCGCAAGTCTACATGTGTGGCGTTTTCCCTTTCCCATCTCAAGCGTCAGGAGGAAGATTGGGGTACTGCATCCGCCTGACCAACTGCACGTCATTTGCAACATTTGACGAGCTTGTCGCGGCGATGAAACTACTCATCCTTCCTCAACACAGCGATTTCCAATATTGCTCTAAGTTACCAGCATGCAAGCAAAGCACACGCTCCTTGCAAGACTACATTCACGACTTTCGCGTTTTGGCCGTTAAAGGCAACGACGACTCCACGCTACAGGAAGCGCTCCGCGTTAAAGTCATTATGGCCGGGGTCTCCCACGGTCCGGCTCGTACATAGATCTTCCGTGTCTACCCAGCTTCATTCGAAGAGGCTGTTCGCATCGCCTAACTGAGTCGTACGCCTCAGCCCAAGCGCACAATCGTGCCGATATCTCGGATATGAATATTTCGGCAATACTCAACGGCAAGTACAGTAAGAGTCACATTTGGCGTAAGCGCCGCGCTCCTCGACCCACACTCACTTCCTCTGCACAAGACGCGTTTTCCGACCCAACGGATCGCCGCCCAAGCAATCGAAAACACTCGTGCCGTGGGCGTCCCCCAAGAAGATCCCATAGGTCACCTGGTCGATCGACCACCAGGCGGTGGGAAACGACAAACCCCAGTAAGCGCGAGGGCACCCTAATGGGGAACGAATATGTCCTCCCGAGGGGTGTGGTGTCGTATCACATTGGAATGACCTAGCCTCAAACACAGACATTCATCTGTGCCTCGTCGGGCTTCGCCCCAACAACCTGGATATTTTCTCTCTTGCCGTGCCGGGTTTTCACACCCGACTCACTGTGTTGATCGATTGTGGAGCATCGGCAAACTACGCTAACCGCTCCACGCTTGGTCGTTTTGGTTCTCTCCCCGTGTCAGACTCCCCTGACATGGATCGCATAAAGATGGCCGACGGCCGCATCTCCGCCGAGCAGCGTTTAGAAGTTACGTTGCCTGTAACCTTTGACGATTTCGACTCGCTCGAAATTTTTTGTTTTTTTGAGATCGATTTGGATGAGCGTTGGGACTTCATCCTTGGAAGGCTTGGCTCGAATCCAATCAACCAGGGATCGATTGGATTAATAGAGAGATTTCGCAAACGATCCGTTCCCGGTGCCAGAGCCATAACTTTTGGCACTTGATAATTGTACGGCAAACCTCTAAATTTAAATTTGGGTTGCCACAGAAACGGCCAAATGTACGGAGAGTCGTGCCATAGCCAGATACAGCCGCTCCCAAATGGCCAACACAGACAAGCGTCGTAACTGGTCGCAAGAAGACGACTATACCCTTCTCGAGCAGGTGGCAGCCGATACTCCTTTCGCTGCTGAGAATGGGCAGATCAAGAGAGCCTGGCAAGGCCTGCGGATGCCCTTATGGCGTGCGAGAACTTCGGTCGTGTTGTCGATGGGAAGAAGGTACAGAATCGGTTCCTCGCCCTCGTTGACGAGCATCGAAAGTTCGACGCAGCATCAACGCGACTTTCGGGCTCTGACCAGCAAGAGTAGGAGAAGCATATGCTTTTGGACGACATCGTCACCTTATACGATGATGTGAAGATCGAGCTGCAAAAGATAGAGGAACAAAAGCGGTCCCAAGGTCAAGACAAAAAGGACAAAGTCGAACAAGGTGGGCAAATGGTCCGCGAAATGGCCATGAAGACAATGAAGCGACGACGCGACGTTGAAGGCGACGATCCAAAGCGTCCAGCGCACGAGAACCGTCGCAACAGTCTGGCTGCTGCGAACTTGGTCGAGAGCGAACTTGAATAGGTCGCCCGAGATTGAGAGCTCGCTTTCCAGCGCGAAAAATTCGAGTCGGAGATTCTGCAACGTGAGCTCGACCGTGAAGATCGGAAGGCAGAGCGTGAGCGCCAATTGGCATTGGCTAGCATTGAGAGCGCGAAAATGACAAGCATCATTAAGGCTTTGTTGGAGAGTAAAAAGTAGTCATAAAGTTGGACATTTCATGTTGTTAGATTTCTACAATGTGAGTGAATTCCGGCATCAAGTACTCCTTCAGTGTCGGTGGGTTCATGCCAAAGTAGGATGAAATTTGGTTTCCGCCGTGGTAGCAGCAATTACAATTGGTCATGAACATTGCCACGAGAACCACCGCCCCAACGTTGGATACCATTATCTTCTGCTGCATTTTGTAGGTTGTAAATCCCCACAAAGTTTTCATTCGACCGAAGTATCATTCGACTCCTTGGCGGACTCGGCTCATGGCTGTGTTGAAACTCTGTTTTTGCGCGTCCAAGTTGTTCCCCTTGTAGCCAGACACAATCCATTTTGAAATGGGATAGGCAGGGTCCCCATAAATGTAGTAGCCATCAAATATGTCCGAATTGGCCTCAAAGTACTCTTGCAGCTGACTGACGCGAAGCAACGTCACATCATGTCGACTACCCTCCAAGGGTCTGAAGAAGTGAATACACAAACCATCTGGGGTCGTCAACCCTTGGAAGTTGAGGCAGTGCATGCGTTTGTGGCCTGAGTACGTCCGCTTTTGTAAGTTCATGCACTAATACGGCAAGTTTCAACCTTGGTTTCGTCGGGAAATGCCCAGACATTTGAAAGTGGTGATCCCTTTGCGTGGATTGCGCTGGCATACTGAGCGATTCGTGCTCGAACAATGCGCTTGTTGCAGTAGATGTGATCCCTCCAGGAGGTGTAGACTAAAGCGATCATGTGCTTGAATATGCGGTATATTTGCTCACGAGACCGACCAAAGGTTGAAAGCATGTCGTAAAATGTAATGGGGTAGCGAAGACGTTTGAGCAGGATAGCCATAGCCTCAACACCAGTAACTCGGTCCCGTGCTGGTGTAATAACAACGTTCGGCACCTCGAGCAAAGACGTGAGCTGAAGAACCCCGGAGACGTCGAAACGAAACGAGAGCACTGCGTCAGCATCACGCATGTTGATGTCAAAGCTGACAGCTGGGATCAAGGGTCGTTCCACAAGTATGCCAAGGGCATACTCCAGAAGCATTGTTGTTGAAGTTGGACTGAGCTTCTTCCGCTTCGTCAACTTGTACACCCGGGGAGCAATAATCGATTCGTCATTAGCACTGACGAGTACTGACTCAGTACTCATGGCAGGAACAAATCAAAAATGTGAAGTTGTGATTGATTCGAGTTACGATCTAAATCCGTATGCTGCAATGGCAGCCATTTTGCGAAATGACCAAAACGGCCTGGCCATTGCCGTTGCCAGTTCGGATTCTAGTTCTATGGCACTGGCAATGGCTGGTTTGCGAAATGTTTCTAATGAAAACCATTCAAAAGGTCGTTTGGCTGAAGACTGATCAGCCATGGATCGACGACGCGCCGCTGATAAGGCCTCACAACCTTGGGCGTTATCCGTGGCCACTGCCCTCACGGCGATGAGTAATGAACTCGTTGCTGATGCCGCATCAGTGTGCTTGTTGGCCCCAGCACACTTCCCTTTCGAAATCCACGTCGGCAACCACATCCCAATAGGTTGTACCCTCGTCTGCTAGCTCTCCAGCAGACGCGGCCGTCGTAACTACCCCTCCCTTCGACCCACCTCGTTCCCACACCAACTTCGCCCCTCCAATGACCCTTCAATCGCGTTGGGCTTAAATTCACCAGTCGCGTCGCCTTGTTGCAGCGCCACCTATCTCAAGTCTGCAAATTGTCAACGCAGATGCGTTGATTCAGCAAGTTTGCAACCTCGACGAGTTGCCTCGATCCTCGTCCGGCATCCTGACTTTGCCTAAGGTGAGCTATCGCTCCTTCTTGAAATCCCTCCAGTTGCATGGCATTTCTTGCATAGCGATGATCACGTGCGATGAAGACCTCGACCTTTTGTCATCGTCCACTGCAGACGAATCTGTCCTACCCAACCCAGCGGAGTCCCAACCTGAATTAAGGATGTATTCCCCGACGACGTCCTCTCTCGCCTAACCGTCAACAAGGGTATACGACATGAAATTGACCTCGTGACAAGTAACAAATATTGCGTTACTCGCTAATGCCCGCTTCCACGCGATCAAGGCGTAGCGATCGACGCGTTCTTTGCGGCTCGTAAAGCAGCCGGCCACGAACGCGAATCCACGTCCCCACACAGTAGCACGACGTTCTGTGTGAAAAAACGTAACGGAAAATGGCGAATCGTTCACGCCTTCAGCAAGCTCTACCCACCACCATTCCGGCGCAAACTTCAATCCCCCGCAAGAGCATCGACGGCATGGGTCGATCCACCATTTTCTCTACCATCGACTTGCGCGATGGGTTTATCAAGTCCTCATGCGCCATTGTGTCGTGCCGAAGGCCGCCGGGTCGACACCAAGTGGAATGCTATGGGAATGGCTCGTGATGCCCGAAGGCCTATCCAATGCCCCGGCGACCTTCAATCGCATGGTGACACTGATGGTCGCTGACGCCCTGTATCCTGTCAAACTCGCTAGCCCCACGTCGCCGAGCGCTCGTACCCGGTTCACGATCTTGAGCTCCTCTCGATCAAGTACGCCCTCACTAAGTTCCGTGTCTATCTCATTGGCACGGACCCCTTCATCGTACATACTGAACACGCGTCGCTGCGGACTGCGTAAACACACCCACATGCCACCTCAAATGGCTCTCTGGCTTTCATTCTTCACCGAATACAACTTCTCGGTTCAATACACACGGGTCTAGGACAATGTCTTGGCTGACGCGCTTTCTCGGCGTCCGGATTAGTCCTCGTCCTTAGAAGTTACCTCGATCTGCTTTCTCCACTCCGAACTGCATGATCGTATACGAGCTGCTTATTCCCTGGACATGCCTTGCTCGACCGTGTTTAGTTCTCTCACTGCCCCCGAGCCTCTCAAGCCTCCTTGATCACCGTCCTTACTCCATCCTTACTCTGTTCGTGATGGCTTGCTGTACTTTCATCCCACCCAGGTCACACCTCCACGCATTGTTGTCCCGGGCATTATGCGATTCGTGTCTCTCTTCTGCGCGCGTACCTTGATTCACCCAGTGGCGCCATTTCGGTCACGACAATATGTACCCTGCGTTGGTCCGTTCGTACTGGTGGCCTCGCCAATACAATGCGGTTGCCGCCATGTCGCTCGTTGCGACGCTTGTCAACGCACCAAGATTGTGACTTCTTCGCAGGTGCCACTACACCGTTTGCCGATTCTCGATGAGCTCTAGTCATCGGTCAGCATGGACATTAAGATTCGTCTCCCGCGTGACGCTCGTATTCACACAGGTATCATGGTTTGTGTTGACAGGGTGACCAAGTACAGAATGGCCGTCCCTGTCAAGGAGTCCATCAGCGACATTGACGCCGCTCGCCTTTTCTTTGATCATGTCTTTTGTCTCTTTGGACCCCCACGGACCATCGTGTCGGACCGCGATCCCCGTTTCACCTCCCACTTTTGCTCGGCTCTGTTCGAGCTCTATGGCACCGGCCTCTTCAAGTCTACGACCGACCATCCCAACTCGGATGATGAGACTGAGCGTGCCAACCGCGCTCTTGAGGATATCTTGCGCGTATTCCGTGGGACAACCATCTGCCTCGTGGGCCACGCTCCTACCCCAAGCTGTCTTTGCGTACAACGCGTCCGTCCAATCACCCACGGGCTTATCACCTCACTATGCTGTCCCTCGCATCCCTCACTCCTCGGCAATCCCGTTTCAGGGGAGAGACGCTTTCTGCATATCCGGTGATCGAAACCATCGCTGAAACCCGACCTTCCAGCGCGCTCCGTCCAGGACTTGACGCACTTCCTTGCATATCGTCCATCTGTACTGCAATAGATCAAGGACAACCTCACGCTCGCTCAGCAGCGACAGGCGACTCAGTCCTACCGCCGTGGTCATTTCTATTTGACGACCATTTCTGTCAGCGACCTTGTCCTCTTCCAAAAATCGGCTCTCCCCGATCACGCCTTTTGTGTCCGTACCTCTGGGATCAGCGCGAAGACCAAT
>NW_008580166.1:1200602-1202404 GCF_000520115.1 Aphanomyces invadans
AGCATCCTGATTTTGATCGTCCATTCATGATCAATACGGATGTATCTGCTACTGCTGTGGTGCTGTGATTTCCCAAACTGACGCTAATGGCGACGATCAACCAATTGTTTTCCCGTCCAAGAAGCTGAACAAGTCAGAACTTAATTGGTCGGCTCACAAGAAGGAGCTCTATGCGAACAAGATCGCATTATCGAAGTGGCCTCACTATGTCTACGGTTCCCGCTTTGATATCATCACCGACAACACGACGTGTCATAGGTTTTGAAGACACCGATCCTGACTGCCAAGTTGATCCGGTGTTGGGACGTTTTGGTCAATTCGACTTCACAGTCCATCGTCCCGGCCGTACGAATGTGGTCGCGGATGCCTTGTCGCGTCCTCCACAGGCCGATGGATGTGTCTATGCATGCCGTGTTCATGCTTGAAATGTGCCTTGTTTCGACCGCTATATTGCAATCTCCTGCGAAACGTGTACTTGCTATAAGTCAAACAACGCAAAATCAATTGGTAAGATGATTCCCATCAAGTCTCCAAAGGAATGCTGGGAGGATGTACCAGCAAGTCGGATCACTTGACTACCTGTTTCCAATGGGGAAGATGCCATCATGACTTGTGTGGATCGTACGTCCAAGCGACCACAGTACTGTACAGTACATCACTACAAACTCCAAAGTTGATGCCCCTCCAGCGGTAAAGGAGTTCTTCAATGCAGTCGTGCGCCACCATGGCTTGCCTTCGGTCATCAACAGCGATAGATAACTCATATTTACAAGCAACTTCTGGCAAGAACTCGATAGACACCACTTGAAGTCGACACTGCAACTAAACTGCGAAAACCAACTTTCGTATTTGAAGAGTCTACCAATGACTACACCAGACCTTTGCTGAACATTGTCGAAAAGTCGTTGATCAAGCTATGAACAACCTAGAAAAGGCTCAAGAGCACCGAAAAATTTACTAAGACAACAAGCGATCCAACTTAACCTTCCAAGAAGGCGATATAATACTTCTTGCGACCCACGAATCCTTTGAAGCATGTCGAAGTTACAACGGCGAAAGAAAAGCCAAAGCTCATGCCGCCCTTCATCGGATATTTTCGCATCATTCGAAAAATCAATTTCAATGCCATAACGCTTCAACTACCCAAGAGAATGCAACGCTTGCATAATGTATTCAACGGAGATCGTCTGAAGATGTCGGAAAACAACACAACCAAGTTCGCCAACCGACCAATTCCAAAAGCAACTTCGATCAACCTGGATGTGTCTGGAAAAGTTCTTTACATCGTCGAACTACTCCTCAAGTCATGTCAATTTAACAGAAGCGCGAATACTTGGTTGAGTGGCAGCTGCATAATGGTATTTGGGAGCTCGAGAAGAATATCAAGCAAGTTTCCCACTTCAAACGGCTCGTGCATGACTTACGCAACGTCAACGCGCTAATCCGACAACTGGGGGAAGGCGTAGTGCCGATCGGCTGTCTCATGCCGATCGGCTGTCGCATGCCGATCCAGGGGTTGTCGGAGATCTTGGGAGAGATCCGCAACTCCCAGTTCCAAATGTTCGCGGCCAATAGAAGCCTCTGGCTCTTACCTAACGGCGGACACTCATCCTCGACCTCGTCACAAGGGCCGAGTGGCAGGAACCCTGGATTGGTACGAGGCTAGCTCATAAAACATCCAGCGTCCCTTCGAAGGATGTGCTAGGATATGCGTGGGCTAGAGAATTTATATTCTATAGGAGTACGTAGATACTGTAGATGAGAAAGCTAGCCAGAACGCCAAGTTCACTTTCCAAATGCAC
>NW_008580166.1:1213004-1220391 GCF_000520115.1 Aphanomyces invadans
AGGGACTATCACGATGGTTGCGCCAACTTTCGATCCTTTACAGTCATGGGCATTCATGGTGCGTTGAGATAGCCACTCCAAATATTTTACCCAACGGCAAGCGTTATTGCGTCGCCGCTTTCGTTGCCCAGGGTATATCTGGTTGCACCAGGCAACATCAGTCCGTCATGACTGCTGCTTTGGCGGCGGCCAAAAATTCGAGGCCCCAGTACGCCAACTACATCAAGCCATGATGACGAGAACGTCCGCAACTTTCGTCGGGTGTTGCAACAATGTGACCTTGCATGCAAAGTCGAGTGGACAACGGGCCGCAGCATGGCCAAGTCGATAGGGCGAAGCAAAGCTCGGCTTTCGAGTTACGGATGCGTTCGCTGCACTCACTAGTGTTTCGATCGAGCACCAGTCCGTGCAATTGCAACATCGGCTTCTTATATCCGACCGCGGACGTTGCCACGACGTGGCTGGTGGTGGCGTGGTGGATTTTTGTGTTTCGCCTCCGTGGAAAGCTTGACACTACTCGCTCCAATCCTGCCATGGGGCGGACCTTGGGGTCGCCCGGGGAGTGAACCATGGGGTGGCCGCTGGGGCGGCCCTTGAGGCGGCAGTTTGGACAGATCGGGGAGCTGTTTTTGATCCGTGTTTCTTACGTCGCTACCTTGTCCACCTCCGACGGAGTCGATGATATGTTTTGATAGTTGAGCAATTCATCCACCAGTACTGGATGAATTGCGGTTCCTCGGCGGTTTTGAGCGCCTTTTTCTTGGTAAGTCGGCGGGTCCTGGGCGGCTTGGTCACTTCGAGGGCCGCCGCCTCGTCTCTTCGTTCGACCCCTCTGCTAATTTCGCCGTGAAATGGCTCGCTCACCGAGTCGACCTGGCTCCCGTCGGCCGCGGTCGGGTCCATCCAGACGGCCAAGAGCGCCAGAGACAGCAGGATGCGAACAACGATGGCCATCGGTCGCTTCCTCCGGGATATCAACAATTGAGTTGTGTAAAGATAATGGAATTCTCGGGGCAGACGAGGGCCTCTACATCCATCAAACAGCACAATGGTCGTAACGAATACAGGAGGAAGGCCAATGTTCGCCAGGATTTGTTGTTTGTACTGCATCGTGTGGGACGCGTAAGCCCCAGTGGATCGTTTACACACTTTCAACATGCAGCAGGTCGCCACGTTGCCTCCATGACAAACGAAACACACCCAGCACCACGCGAATCCAGCGCGTCTGGTCCATCGTACGATCGCGTCGTCAAGCGCAAACTACACGGTGGCGGATCCCCTGACGATTCTCGGCAGCTTCCGTGCTACCCCGCCAGTGCCTCAGCGGGTCCAAGGACTCCAAGCGAGGGATTTCGTCACCATATCGCCCCCCCTTACACTCAACCCCGGAAAAAGCCGACATCTATCGTCCTGACGAGAATCGAGGCAGAGTCAAAGACATAGTTTAGTCTTGCAAGTTGGCCCAACTTGATTGGCTATAATAAGGAGAATTTCAGTCAGTCAATCACAGTTCTATGTCGAACTACACATTCAATTGGTCAAAAGAATTGACATTTCTGCCTTGGCATTGAAGTACAGCATGTGATAGGTGGTCGGTATTTTGGGGGGACGTCAGCATTGTCAGGGAGTTCACTGCGCCCCCACCGTCGTCGCCTCGGACCAGTCCCGTCTGGAGAATTCCTTCGCCGCTTTCGATGCCCAGGGTATATCTGGTTGCACCAGGCAACATCAGTCCGCCACGACCGCTGCTTTGGCGGCGGCCAAAAATTCGAGGCCCCAGTACGCCAACCACGCCAAGTCATGACGACGAGAACGTCCGCACCTTTCGTCGGGTTTTGCAACAATGTGACCTTGCATGCAGGGTCGAGTGGACAACGGGCCGCAGCATGTCCACGTCGATAGGGCGAAGCAAAGCTCGGCTTTCGAGTTAATGGGGGCGTTCGCTGCGCTCACTAGTTTGTGTTTCGATCGAGCAACAACAGTCAGTGCCATGGATATTAAACTCGTGCAATACTACGACTTGTCGAATGATCCCGGCCCGGTGGCCCCTACACGCATGCAACATCGGCTTCTTAAATCCGACCGCGGACGTTGCCACGGCGTGGCTGGTGGTGGCGTGGTGGGTGTTTGTGCTTCGTCTCCGTGGAAAGCTTGGCACGACTCGCCCCCTGCCTGCCATGAGACGGCAGGTTGGGGAGCTGTTGTTTCATCTTGGACTTGTCTCCGATATTTCTGATGGAGTCGATGATCCTTTGCACTTGATCCGCTACGGTCGGAACGAGCATAGGTAGAACTTGTTGTTTGGAAAGGCGGCGATACTTGTCCGGCTTGGTCTCTCTGCGCGCCACCGTCTCGTCCACCGAGTCGACGTTGGCGCGGACAATGTCGCTTTGGGCCATCCAGACGGCCAAGAGCAACAGAGATAGCAAGATGCGAACGGCGATCGCCATCGGGCGATTGCTCCGGGACACACCAATTGAATTGTGTGAAGATTGGAATTCTTGTCGTTGAGGGGCAAAGATAGGCGTGTACATCCATCAAACAGCACGATTCATCGTGGATACTGGCGGATCGCCATTGTTCGCGTCGTGGTGTGTACCATGGCCGAGCTCGAGCAAGACGGTGTAGCGAGAGGTATCATGGAGTGATCAGGTCGACTTTGCGGGACGAAGCACCATACAACAACACAACAACAAACGTGTGGAGCAGCAAAAGATTCGCCAAATCGCTGCGTCCACTGGATGGATCAGCCATACAGACACCCTTGCCTTGGCCAACTTCGCAGCCCATTGACCACGTCCGGTGGGCCAACGGATCGTCGTGCCACAAGCCTCAACGACATCCTCCCACAGAAACACCACGTGGTGCTGTGGCTGCCATCTCGAATCTGTCAAGCGACCAACTTGGACGCGTTGATGCGATCGAACTGGTTGTCGCGATGGTCGGTATAGCGACGGTCCGCTACACCAGTGCTGTCCGAGCGGCCAACAACTTGCCAGATTGACACCCTAGGTGGTGTACGTGGTAGTGCATTCAAACCATCGAAACCTCCTGGCACAGCTGCGGCTATTCTCGGCCCTCGTCCCCCCGATTCCTCCCATGGAACGACAGTGTTTGCGTTCGGACAACTGCATCGCATATTCTTGGCCATGGTGGCGCTGCCCGCATCAAGTTATCGCAAGCGCCAACAAGACAACGACGGAACAGGTACGAAGGGGTTGTGGCCACAAGCCCAACACGCAGGCAGCCCCCCTGTGGGAATCGTCTGGGGAGCTGCCACAGAGTATATAGCAACATGCTGGGGGCGTCGCGGTATCTGTTGTGCAGACTGTTTTGCTTCCTGCCCAAGTCGTATCTGAAATAAGCTCGTGCTACACGTTTCGAGTGTGCTGCTTCCCCCAGGATGACAAGCCCAACGAGAAAGGCGCCGCCTCAGCAACAGGCGACTTCGTGTCCCTCGATGACACAAAGGTGCGCAACCCAGTGCACCGTGCTGTTGCACTTATCACCTGCGGCGCTGCACCATTCGACATGTTGTTCCTGCATGGTTCTACGTCGCTTTGCCAGCGGCGCCCCACCACCCTCGACGCTCCGTGTGAAGGACTTTCAGAAAGAGTGCCGACTGCGTGGAGATTGTGGTCGTCCAAAAACTGCACCCAACCACGCGAGGTGAAAATTTCATTGCCGCGTCCGTTGCTTATGGCATAGCTGCCGGTTGGAGCGGGTGGCGTCCGTTATGGCCTCTGATTTGGTGGCGCCCGAAAATCGAACATGCGCGACATGCCAATCACGCCAAGCAGGTCGGCGGGAATAATTGCCTCCCCCGTGAACATGGTAGGCACGCATCACACTCAGCACGTCATTCGCGAATTCCCCGCTGTCCAGTCGCCATGGCCATCCAGGAGGTAGACCGCTTCGTCGTTCCGGCAACCTCGCAGTCCTCATCGGCGTCGACGTGTGCGCAGGGCCCGTACAACGTCAGAGCAATCGAACAAAACCTCCAAGCCCATGTGGACTGGATGAAGCGCATTCAAGTCGGTGCCGCATTCGTGCTCGTCGTGCTAAGTTGCTGTGTGCGTAGGCTCTGGCGCTCATCCAAGAATGGGCAAAGAGTGAAAGAGCGCATAGCTCGCCTGGGTTTGTGAACGGAATCCATCAACTCCGCGACCTCATTGCCGACCAAGTCATGGACATTCGATCGAGCGTGTCGAAAGAGGCGTCGCGGACGATCTCGGTGCTGGCAAACAACATGAAGGACGCGGCATTCCATCCCCTCCTCGACGTCTTCCTCTCCGCGCTCTTGAAGGCACTCGTCGTCACGATCGAGGTGCGACGCATTGGCAACTCCTTCGAGTTCCCTCTGGTCTGAATGACGCGCACTACAGGTGATTGCGTCGGCGGCCGATGCGTGCATCCAAAGCGTCCTCAAGAGCTCTCGTATCGGCCACTACGCAGCCATTCCCAAGTACGTTCCCGACCGTTCATGGCAGTGTTCGAACCGCGCGGCCCTGGCAGACTCGTTGAAGCGTGTGCAAGTCGCAATGGCACCCTGCGCAAACACGCGATGGCATACATGGCAATGATCTGTACCGAGTGGAACCCTCGGTCCATGCACCGGTATGCATGCTGTGGATATCTCCGGTGACGCGGATGCGTGTGTAGCCATGGAGTCCCCAACCACTTGTCCAAAGTCCTCTTGCTCGGGCTCTGCGACGCCAGTGCGGACGTGCGCGCCATGTCGCGCAAGTGTTTCTGGGCATTCCATACGATTGACACGGTGCGTGGCAATGGCGCGCGGCGTGGATTTTCACACGGCGAATCGTAGAAAAAGGCGCTGCTTGTGTTTGACAAGCTGGACGGAGCCACGAAGGTCAAACTGGTTGAGGAAGGGGGCTCGGTGTCAAGTCCAACGGGGGTATCCATGGCGCTCCCGCCCAAACCGATCCCGCGCAGTCGGTCGATGGAATCGGACCCATTGCCCCCGTCGAAAGACGTGGCGGTCAACCCGGTCGTGGCACGACTCTACCAACCCAACTATTTTCAAACCCGATGGCAGCGACTGGCAAAGCTCAAAGAAGCCCGCGACCTGCGAGAATGCTCGTTTGTTCCTGCCATTCGGCGGGTCAAGCTCAAGAACCTCAAACTTGCCGACGTCCCCATGCTCGAACTAGATAAAGTGGCCCTAAAAGGCGACCTAATAAGGGGCTGCGTCTCCCCCGTGAATGCGTGATTGCGCCTTTCATCACGGTCACTTTGCCCGACATTCCATCCTGTGCGTGTTGAGTTGCAAGCACGTCCGACGCGCACGACGTCGTATATGGTTCGGAACGTCAACTACCATGTTGAATCCTGCATTTGCAAAGGAATGTGGTGGTGAGAACAGGGTAGTTGGTCCGGCAGGAAGAGAGGACGGCATGCAGCTTTACGATGGACACACACACAACGTCCGCAGAAACTAGAGCGACGGAAGGACATTTCGGACGCGAGGTCGGCTCGTTCCCTTTGAGTTTTGGACCCCGGAGCGAGAAGCCAATGCCTCCATCGTCTCACTCGATGACGACTTGTTCAAATGGGTTTCGTGCGAACGAACAGCGACGTGCCAGCGTGTTGCCGAGAGGTCGAAGGGCCGCCCCCAACCCCGACGCCCCTTATCCCATCAGTCGTTGGAATATTGCCTTGTCGTCGCACGTTGGGAGTTTGTGAAGTTGCATTTTGGCGAGTTTTCACCACGTTTATTGCCGTATAAAGTACATTGCTGGTATTTTGATATAAAAAGAAATCCTGTGACCAATTCCGGGTGAAAGTCATTGGCGAGTTTTCAACACGTTTATTGCCATATAAAGTACATTGCTGGCATTTTGTGATCTAAAAATGCAATCCTGTGACCGTTTTCACGATTTTGGAAATTTCGCAACTTCTGTGCAGAGCATTCAAGTCAACAATCACGATTGTATTCCGAGACGTCGACTGGAATGATGTGGATCGTATTGGCCCAATTCTTCGTGATCAAGTATTGTCCATTCGATTCCTGACCCTATTCCAATTACCGTGAAAACGCTTGTTCGATTTCGTAAAATTTGGTGGAATCATCTTCAGCCAATGTAAAATTCTACCGAAACAAGATTGCCCAAAATTCCATCGCAAGGAAAAACTCCCATATGTGGTGAATGAAACGTTCCAATATCATTGCACTTATTTAGGGTAACCAAGCAGTTCCGACGTTGTTTCATGGGAGGAGCTAAATCAATCCATGGTGCGTCTGCCGAGGTAGTGGCGTCAGGTTCCGCACACGTCAGCCTTACCTTGCGATCCGCGCGGCTCGGGTTTGTTCATTGTGAAGATGCTTTCTATGCCATCTCACACATTTCCAGCGCATGCATCAAAGCAACCACCGCGAGCCACCGCCGCACATGCAGGCACGTGCGCGTCGTCTCACTGATTCAGTGGTGGTCAAATCGTAAGTGCTGCCCGATTGTATGGTTTACGTTGTTTAAGTTCGGGCAGCCTGGCACTTATGAAGGTAACTTTGTCAAATTTGGCCAATCACATTGCATTATTTAAGCGGATTTGCTCGATGCGTTGAAAATAATTCCTTAAAATAGTGCACTTTCACCAACAAACAACGACGACAACGTACGAAGAGCAAGTGTGGCACCGAGTCGTCGGTCGTCGCCCACCGTCGCGCCACGAGTGGCCCCATTCTCCATTCAACGCAGTCGCGAGATGAAGGGAGTCACTGCCTTCCTCCTGGCGCTGGCCCTTTGCTTCGTGCTGGTGAGTGTCCATGCAGACACATCCCTCGACAAGATTCGAGCAGTCCAGGATGCGTCAACGTCCATGGCACTCGAGGAACAACAGCGCATCTTGAAGTCCAAGAATACCACCGTCGCTCCGTCGTCCAATGCCGCCGCCCCTCCCGCTGTGACGTCGGTCAAGCCTGTGACAACGAAGTCGACTGTAACATCTGTGACCGCTAAAACCACTACCAAGCAGTCTGCCACGACCACCAAGCCTGCCACGACAAGCAAGAAGGTCGTGAAGAAGACGACGGAGAAGAAGGTCGTGAAGAAGAATGCCAAGACGACCGACAAGAAGGCCGTGAAGAAGGTCGTGAAGAAGGCGACCGACAAGAAGGTCGGGAAGAAAGGCGTGAAGAAGAATGCCAAGACGACCGACAAGACGACCGACAAGAAGGCCGGGAAGAAGACGACGGACAAGAAGGCCGTGAAGAAGGCCGGGAAGAAGACGACCGACAAGAAGGCCGTGAAGAAGACGACGGACAAGAAGGCCGGGAAGAAGACGACGGACAAGAAGGCCGGGAAGAAGGCCGTGAAGAAGACGACGGACAAGAAGGCCGGGAAGAAGGCCGTGAAGAAGACGACGGACA
>NW_008580166.1:1224005-1224500 GCF_000520115.1 Aphanomyces invadans
AAGCATGTCAAGAAGCACGCCAAGAAGGCCGTGAAGAAGGTTGTGAAGAAGAATGCCAAGAAGCACGTCAAGAAGGTTGTGAAGAAGGGTGGCAAGAAGCCTTTGACCCAGAAGTCTTCGACCTCGATGCCTTTGAAACCCTCGGCTAAGAGGCTCTCAACTAAGAAGCCTTCGACCGAGAAGCCCGTGACTACGCCGGCTGTGACGTCACCAGTCATCCGTTCTGCTACGAAGCCTGCAACCACTCCACCTTCTACGTCGAAACTTGAGACCAAAAAGCCCACCACGAATCCTGCCACGATGGAGCTTGTTGGTAAGGCCAAGAAGTCCAGCAAGAACTCTGCCAAGAAGGTCGTGAAGAAGTACGGAAAGCCCGGTAAGAAAGCTGCTAAGAAGGTCGTGAAGAAGTATTTCAAGAAGGCTGCTAAGAAGAATGCCAAGAAGGTCGTGAAGAAGTATGGCAAGAAGGCTGCTAAGAAGAATGCCAAGAAGGTT
>NW_008580166.1:1228876-1234621 GCF_000520115.1 Aphanomyces invadans
GATCGACGCATTAATGTCGTGTAACTCTCAAAGAAAGCATTCGATTTCTTGCCATCTTGTTGTCGCGTTTTGATTGGGGGATAATGTAACATATTTAGAATTATAGCCAATGGAATGTTTATGAGGGAATACAAGGTTTCGATTTAAATCATCTTGTTGTTTGAATAGTGAGAAATCAATCCGATCGCTTTCATCCGGGAGAGCAAAGTGGGCAACACAATGGCGGCACATGTCGTCAACGTGTCAGAGGACGACGGCGCCGCGCCAACTCCGACGACGCCGGCGTCGCGCTCGTGCCAAGATGTCGCCAAGGAATTCGACGTAGATGTCACACAAGGCCTCGGTCTCGCTCAGATCAGCAATAGACAGAAGCAGTACGGTCGGAACGTCCTGGAGAACGACGAACCGGAATCGCTTGTGATGAAGTTCCTGGACCAGTTCAAGAACCCACTCAATCTGCTGCTCGTTGGCTCTGGTGGAGTGTCGGTTTTGATGGGGCACCTTGACGACGCGATTTCCATCGTCGTTGCGTTGACAATCGTCGTCACGGTCGCATTCGTTCAGGAGTATCGAAGCGAAAAGACCTTGGACGCGCTCAAGGAACTCGTGCCTCCACGAGCAAGGGCCGTCCGTGACGGTCAAACTTGTGAAGTACGTTCGACCTACGAAACCTTTCTCCGTCAATACCATTTTACGGCTCTAGATCGACGCATCCGACCTTGTCCCTGGCGACGTCGTGGTTCTATCGACTGGCGATCGCATCCCCGCCGACGCGCGATTAGTGGAAGCCATCGACTTGGACGTAGATGAGTCAAGCTTGACGGGCGAGACGCACGTGGTAATGTTGCTCACAACACCCTACAAACTCGTTCAGAGTGCCCTTACTGTGTGTGGGGTCCCTAGGTCACAAAGCACACCAAGCCGATCCATTCCGCCCATCTCCACCCTATTGCCGAGCGAAAGAACTTGGTGTATATGGGAACCCTCGTCCGCGGTGGCCGCGGCAAAGCCATCGTGTATAGCACAGGAAGGCACACCGAGTTTGGGCTTGTGTTTGACGTCGTCGACAACGTCGAAGAGCGCAAGACACCGCTCCAAGAACGAATGGATGCCCTGGCACATCAACTGAGCATGGTGTCGCTGGGGGTCATCGGTGTCATCGTATTGCTCGGCGTTGCTCAAGGCGAACCTCTGTTCAAGATGCTTCAGATCGGCGTGAGCTTGGCCGTAGCGGCGATTCCCGAAGGACTGCCCATTTGCGTAACAGTAACGCTGGCTCTGGGTACGTCGCTCTTACACACGTAAGGTCGAGGATGCGAGGTATTCGTGCTTCGTTTCACGTCGCTGACGTGCGGCGTCCGCAGGAGTCATGCGCATGGCAAAGCGTCACGCGATTCTCAAGAAATTGCCAGCAGTCGAAGCGCTCGGATGTACCAACATCTTGTGCGTCGACAAAACCGGAACGCTTACGACCAACCAAATGGCTGTCGTCGAGGTGTTTTTTCCGGGCTTGGGGGCGACCCCACTCGCGCTGCCCGATCCATCGGCCACCAACTCGCACGGATCATTCAAGGCGACATTCAGCCCGATCTTTGTGAGCGGAGTGCTATGCAGCAATGCTGAAATCGTCGACGGCGACGTTGTCGGGCAGGCGACGGAAGGCGCGATCGTACTGGCGGCAACTCAGGTGCATATTCCACGAACTGCCGTCATTGTTTTCGTGCAGCGCGAGAGGTCGGATGAGGGCGCGTTTAACTGCATCATGTGGGATAGGTGGGTCTCAGTGACGCGACGATTCTGCGGCAACAGTACCCCCGCCTCCAAGAAATCCCATTCAGTTCGGATTCCAAGTTTATGGCGGTCCAAGTTGCAACCCCCCAACGCACGAACGAGTGGCACGTGAAGGGGATGCTGGAAGCCGTGCTCCCACGGTGTTCTCAGTACCAAGACGCTTCGTTTACCAAGCATGACCTTCTGCCGCCGGACAAGGACCTCATTTCGCAAACAGCGCGCACGATGGCTCGTCGTGGCCTACGCATCTTGGCACTTGCTGTCGGCAGCAATTCCATCGAGTCCAACATGATTTTTCTCGGCCTCGTGGGCATTTCGGATCCGCCGCGCCCGGGAGTCCTCCAGACGATTCGAAAACTCGACAGCTGTGGCGTGACGACTGTGATGCTGACGGGCGATGCCCTGGACACGGCGAGCGCGATTGCCGCCCAAGTCGGGATTCTGACCGATTCGACCGAGCCCACCGACGAAGCGAGTGCAGAGGCTGCGAAGCTCCTGCAGTCCAGCGACAGCGTTGGTGTGTGCTCGGGCCAAGAACTGGACGCGATGACAGACGAAGAGGTGCGGGAAAAGGTTCTCACGACAAGGGTATTCTACCGCACATGTCCAACTCACAAGCTGAAGATCGTGCGAGCATTTCAAGCGCACAAGTCGCAAGTCGCCATGACTGGTAGGTCTCACGAGATGCACCGTCCTTCTTTGTGTGCCGTACGCTCGAAATGTGTGGCTCGCAGCGTGCGGGTGGCCCGCCTTCGTGGGGTCGCCGTCCCATTCCACGTGCTGGCCTCATGTAATTTCGCATGATGGACTGCCATTCTTTTGAAGTCGATGCCCCTTGACGTGGCTTGTCTACTTTTGCTACTGCCTTTGAGTGCATCGTTTGTGCGGATTACATGAATGCCGCTTGCGTGGTCGAAACCAGCGTACGCCGTGTGTTGAGGCGAAGCGTTAGCGATGAAGACGAGTGCTCTAACCACCGTGGCCAGGTGACGGTGTCAACGATGCACCAGCGTTAAAGGCAGCAGACATTGGGATCGCCATGGGCACGACTGGCACGGATGTGTCGAAAGAAGCGTCGGATATGATTCTCCTCGACGATAACCTGACCACGATCTTGCACGCGATGGCAGAAGCCAAGGGCATCTATCACAACATTACGCACTTTTTGCGGTTCCAGCTCAGCACGTCGGTCGCGGCATTGAGCTTGGTGGCGTTCTCGACCTTGTTTGACCTGCCGAACCCGCTCAATGCGATGCAAATTCTCTGGATCAATATCATCATGGACGGCCCACCGGCGCAGTCTCTCGGTGTCGAGCCCGTGGACGGTGATGTGATGCGTGAAGGGCCCCGCGCCGCGGACATCCCGATCATCACTCGAGCGATGCTGAAGCGGATCGCTGTGTCGGCACTTGTCATTGTATCTGGGACGTTGTTTGTGTTTGTGAACGAGCTCGACGACGACTGGCAAGTCACCAAGCGAGACCGCACCATGTCGTTTACTACGTTTGTGCTGTTTGACATGTTCAACGCGCTGAGCTGTCGCCACGAAACCAAGTCGGTCTTTTTCATCGGGTGGTTCTCCAACGCGGCGTTTTGCATCGCAGTCGGCGCGTCGCTCGTCGGCCAGCTCATGGTCATTTACGTCCCGTTCCTCCAGGCGATCTTCCAAACAGAAGCGTTGAGTGTGGGAGATCTCGCGTACATGACAGCGATCGCGTCGTCTGTATTTTTCGTCGACGAAGTCCGCAAGTGGACGGGGAACTCCAACGCGGCCAAGGCGGCGCTAGGACGATGGGCGACTGGTCCCCGAAAGAAAAAGTATTCCAAGGTCTTGGACGACTCGGACACAGTGTAATTCGTCGAGTGATGCACAGAATAATGCTCCAATTTGACAATGTAAAGCCCGCGAACGTAACATGCGCCATCTTGAATAGATTTTTTGACGCATCCATCGATGACACAACAACGCATCGACACCCGGACCTGCCAACACCACGTCGCATGGCCAACCCCGGGGCGTCGAGATATCATGGCGCCGGTCGCACGCTACTTGCGTCTATGGATCGATGAGGACAGGATTCACGGAGACAACGAGAGCGGATGTCACCTACTGTCCAAATGAAGAGACTTGTACTGATTCAGCGAGCGATCGAGGCTTGGGGCATGATCAAACGAGCCCAAGTTCGAGCAAGCTTCGACCACTTCCTACACCATCGTGCAAGGGTTCGTTTCGTGCACAACTAGCAGAAACTACTCCGAGTAGTCGAGAACTTGATTCGAGCGATTTTCGAGATTTCAATTTTGTTGAATTTATTTCTGTCGGGTTTTGGCGTGCTAAAAAATGATTGGCCAAGTACAATTGCAGAGAAATTCCAACATGTGATGCATGTGATTCGGACATCCAGCAGTGTGTGCCAGCGTCATTGCCGTTTATCGTGGTGTCACCCGCGCCAAGAAGCTCCGCGAGTGGCTCGTTCTCGAACAAGGTGGTAAAACAAGAAGTCGTAGTAAAGGTAGTATATGTACATACATAAAAAGATTTGCGTGTGGATTACTAGTAGAATGAGCGCTGGATTCTCTATAGTTGGGAAGCAATAACCATCGGTGCCCGGTGTTGTATGTGTCTGCATCCTCTAAGTATTGTCCAAGCCCCCAGCCTGTTGCTGGATCAAGGCAGTCGTGTCGTCCAGTATTTCAGGAATGTGAAGTCCTGGGTTTAGAACCAATCCCGGAGTACCATCCCAGGCAGTTGTATTGTCCTGGAGCATACGAACGTGAAGTGCCGGGCTCTGAACCCGTCCCGGATTCCAGTTGCTCTATCGTTCCATGCAACCCCTCCATTTGCTCTGTTGTTCCACGCCCCTCTGTCGCGATCTCTCTAATACATCAGTTGCCCAAGCAAGATTATCCCCAGCACAAGGACGCGGGCTTCAGCAGTGGTTACCGACTGCGCGTGCCAGAACACAACAATAAATTTATTAGTCGTTTATCGCGGTTGAACAACTCCTGGTCGATGGAAGGCTCCAGCGATCAGCTCTCTGACCGTACGCTCCCTGAAGGCGGGTACTACCGGGATGGCGAAGCTCAGCCCTGGATCAATCTCCAAGCAAGACGCCAGGAGATTGACTATGAAGACGAAGCTACGTCCTCTATGAGCAGTGTGGAGGACTGGCTTGTGGTAGCTGAAGATCCTCCGTTGAGGTTGTTCAGCCGAGTACCGGTTCCAGCCCCATGTCATAACTCGACCGTCACTTGGTCCGTTTCCGGCGATGGTCCGGTCCCAAGAAGTGCACCATCGTTATCAGCAGATTGCGGATGTTCCTGCTCTAGCTGAGTTGGAACGAGCACGAAGGGACGAACAGATTATTGCCCAGGCTGCGGAGTTGACCCGGGTGTCTGTCAAGAACGTGTCATGCAAAGCGCTGGACTTGCGCTGCGGTAAGAGCTCAAGGCGGCTAGACAAGCCGGAAAAGAGCAAGCGATGCGGGTGGCGCAGATGACAGTTGCAGCATTACCACACTCATGAACAAATCGCAACTGATGAGGCCCGAAAGGCCCTCATGGTATCTCGGCAGTAGGAATCCCAAGTTGCCGAATTATTGCGCCGTGATCGGGAGCGTGAAGCTGCGATGGAACGCGAGCGCATGGCGCCCGCCCGCGCTCAAGGCAGTCATCAAGAAGAACCTTGATCTGGACCAGAAACACCTTCGCAACTAAGTGCACAAGTTCATGGCGTATGTCAAGGTCAAGCTGGTTGCCCAACTTGAGTTCACGCAGGCCACCAAGGTGACGGGGACCACAAAGACTTCGGGAGACAAATCGTCCCGGGCTGGCTCTGTTGCACCAAGGAATGCCAAGGCCTTGATGAACACCGCTTCATCGGGAACACCTGGCCGCCAGGACACCATGAAGGCGCCAAGTTGTTGGGCATGCCGCGGAAATCACCTGTGTTGA
>NW_008580166.1:1236302-1238404 GCF_000520115.1 Aphanomyces invadans
AGTCGCGCTAGAGGTGCCCATCTCAACGCTGATCGACTCGGGAAGTAATCCCGGGATGCTTCTCTCCAATGGTCTTATCGGCCTCATCGCCTGCATCGAAAGTTGACCTTCAGGCGAAAGAATTGCCCACTCCTCAGGTCATGGAGGGTTTTGGCGGTGGTTTGTGGTCCCTGTCCAAGCACGTGCTCCTGTCCGAGTTGGTTCTCTTGACGGGGGAGGCGCCGTTGGCTTTGAAGAACGTGAGCGCTTGGGTGGACACAACCGACTCGGGATTGAACATTACTGTCGGCCGTCCTGTTATGGAGGCACTAGGGAATTCGACCGAAGACCTCCTCAAGACAGCTTCCGTAACGCAGGACGCCTACAATTCGGGTGACCTCTCGGTTCTAGACCTCGGGGGTGACTCATCTCCGTCGCGCGCTTTGAAGGCACGTTACGCGCAGATGTTGGCTGAATCAGGAGACCTCGATGATTTCGAGGATGACGACGTCCCGACCATCGATGGCAACCCCAAGCTCGCAGTGCGCCGCATCCTGGAGCAGAGGGTTCAGGAAGCACAAGGCAAAGGATTGTCTGAATCCGGTGCTATTCGGTTGCGTGACCTGCTCCTGGGATTCGAAGATGTCTTCCGGGTGCAGTTCCAGGACGATCCGACCGTTGCCGTCGACCCCCTGCAGGTTCGGTCCAAGCCAGATGCCGCCCCAACCACGTGCAAGGCACGGCGCTATTCTCCTTTGCAAACAGACTACTTGCGCAGCCACCTGGCCGAAATTGTCGAAGCTGGGTCGGCTCGTCGTACCCATCGATCGCGGTGGTCCTCTCCCCCTCGCATTGTTCCCAAGAAGGACGGGACATTCCGCATGACTGTGGACACGCGGGGCCCAAACTCCATGACGGAGCCGATGAATTGGCCTATGCCTGTGTTAGAAGTGGCCATGGCAAGGCTCGTCGGGAAGAGCTGTTTCTTTGCTGTCGACTGGTTCAAAGGCTTTTGGCAACTGCCACCGCATCCCGACTATCGGGGAGTGAACACCTTTATGGGTGTTGATGAGATGGTCGAGTCCAACCAGTCGGACGCTGTGGCGTTCTGTCAAGCCACGGCCCAGGAAATTTACGGGGAGAAGTACGGCCATGGCATTGAAGCCTGGCTACCTTGGGAAGCGCATCCGACGAAGCTGAACTCTTGAAATTGCTGGGGGTGGTTGCTTTCCCAGTGTGTCATGTTTGGGCTCAAACTCAACCCAAGCAAGTGCGAGTTCTTCGCCACCGAAGTTATTTGGTGCGGGAAGCGGATCTCTATGCACGTGATCTCGCACGATCCCAAACGTCTATCTGGGCTGGTTGAATTGCCCGTCTGTGCTGCATAACAGCGCTGTGCTGCTATTGTATTGCATCGGTGTACGAAGGGAAATGAATTATCGCAATGGCCAAGTGGTCGTTGCAATGTAGCGCCGCGCAAGCTGGCATTGTCACGACAATGCATATTCCAGTGGCGACGATGCGGTGTGGCGTAAAGTTCCGATGTGGCGCAAGTACTCGTGTTGAAATCGGCATTTCTTGACAACCCATGAAGGTTGGCATTGCTTTCATTTTGGACGGACCGTACAAAGTGATGCCAAGGCCTTGTCCGGATGCAATGACTTCGCTGTCAAAAAGCAAAAACAGTCCATTTTCTAGGTCTCGAATACTGAGATGTTTATCATTACGTTGTCACGTTTTTCAAAGCTTACAATAATACGTCACATGCAATCTTTGCGTCAAATGTTAATTCGAATTCTCTTTGCTTTTACCTGCCGAGAAAAACAAGAGATCCAGTTCTACCTGCACAGAATAATTTTCTCGGTGAGAAATCCAAACGAAATCCATGCATGTGTCCTTCGACAAGTAAAAAATTCCCAAAAAACGATAATTACACTTATTAACAATCAAGATGTCAAAAAAATCCAATCATCAAAATCCTTCGACCACCAAGCATGCCATCGTGTAGTCATCTGCTTTGTCCACTGCGCATTCCACATTGTCACCTTCTCTCGCGTCATCTCCAGGTTTGGCTCGATCATGAGGGCGAAGCGCGTGTCGAGGGCGTTGCATGTACACGCTGT